>NC_071127.1:12996666-13300208 GCF_024256425.1 Clarias gariepinus | reverse complement strand
GAACGACAATAAGCCTAGTCTGCATGTTTTTGGACAGTGGGAGGAAACTGGAGTACCCGGAGAAAACCCACCTGGCACAGGGAAAACTTGCAAACTCCACACACAGACCTGAGGTGGGAATCGAACCCTTTACCATAGATTCTGTAGCGTAGCTATGCAGATAAGTGATTGTTCCACTAGAGAACTAATGCGATAAGGCACCAATAGACAAGAAGGTTGTCCCGAAATTGTTCACTGGGTTAAGTTTAGGGTTCTGGGCGTGACTGCAGACTTGGCAAGCCATGCCTTGCCGTAAGCTTGGTGTGCATATACCTGTAGGGGAATTATGGTGCTGGGGCAGTTTTGGGCCTCTTTTTTAGGGAAAGAGAAACTGCAATGCATCAGCAAGTAAAAACAATCTAAACAAATGTGTGCTCCCAACGATTTGTGGGAGAAACAAATAATATATATTATAATAATAGTCTTGCTAACTATGCAAAGTCCCCCAGCTGCGCTTTCTCTCCTGCCTTTCCACCCCATACAGAAAGGCGGCGTCGTGCGCATGCGCCACGCTTTATTTAGGTTGCAGTGACGTCACTTTCTGGAAGCGCATCCGCAGGCTGAAGCGACTGAATGTGGTTGTGTTCGGCGGTACACAAAAGAAAGTGAAGTAAATAAACTGCTTTTATTTCGATTAAAGTAAAGGTAAGCTTCACTTACGTTTACTTATAAAATTAATTAGCGGGTCGTTTGTGTTTATTTATTGTAAAACGACCTCTTACCGTTATGTGGTACATTTTCCAGAAATTTCTAGAAGGTTGCTTACTAGGTTGAACAGGTCTTGGTGTGCGCGTGTAGACAAGGTTTTACGGTATCAATCTCACAGCAGTTTACACTAGAATCATGTATTTTACATATGTTTTTAGGAACAAAACCTACGTTTTGCTTGTTTGTAACAATAATCACTTTAATGTAAGTATAATGTGTAACCCAATAAACATTTATTTACAGTATTTGTGTAACAGCATGGGAACTAAGACTAGTTTACTCAATAAAACAAATAAAAAAATCTGTGACCTTTCTTGAATTTTAAGGTTGATTAAAAAGCATTTTTAGTAAGTAACTTGCATCCTTGCATACATTTAAAAAAAAATGTGGTTATAATAATTAAAGAATAATAATGTTTTTTAAAATAACTGCAATTTTGCAATAAACATAAAATTAGTCATAATTTTCAAGAGACTAGTTAAAATATATTACCATTTCTTGTCATGATAAAAAAAGACAAAGAAAAAAATAAATATGAGAATAAATTTTTAATTTTAGAACCAAAGTTGTAATTGTTTGGTGGGGGGTCTAAATATGAGAATAAACATTTAATTTTAACACAAGGGGTCATGTAATGATAATGATAATTTCAGATAATATACGAATCTAGTCATAGGACTAATATTTAGAGCAAAAATTAAGAAACAATATTTGTAAAGAAAATTTCGAGCAAAGAAGCACGATTGTGAGGTCCTTTTATTGAAAAACTAAATTTTAAAAATTTATCTGGTGCAAATGTAACAGTTAGATGTAACAGTAATATACAGGTAGTGAAAATCTAACCAAAACGCTCTCACTTTTGTTTTATGAAGATTTTTCTTTTTATAAATGCTTTAATATGCGATGGTTGTGTTCCCCTGCCTGTGTATTCATGTGTGTGCGCGCGACATGAGCGGTGACGTAATTACGTAGGCGTACGTGCGCGCTCCTTTCAAAGCCCTTTTCTACATAATCGCAGGTGAGGTACTTCTCAGAAAAGTTTGTGATAAAAACGCTAACAAAATAGGTTGGAAGTGCGGTTTAGCTGTGGAAAGAGCTATCTTTTCGCTCAGTGTGTAGTCTTTTAGAGCTTACATGGGATTTGTAGCGAGATCGTTTCGGTAATCGTGAGTATTTCTCATGTGTAGCTTTAAGCAAACTAGCATAACAGCCTATTAGCACGCTAGCGGTATAAAAAGAAAATTAGATTCTTAGATTCATAATCTAAGAATTATTATATCCGTTTTTTTTTACAGGTATGGAGAGGTTTTCCGTTTAAATACTGTTAAATTATTATAAATGAGATTTGTATTAATGTGACACTACTAAGTATTGTTTATATTAGGGATGCTCATATTGACCGTTTAACCGTCAACCGAAAGAATAAATTTTGACCGATGATTACTATCAGGTAAACGGTTTAAAATGTTTATATATATATATATATATATATATATATATATATATATATATAAAATATATATATATATTTTTTTTCTTAAGTGTGCCTAGGCGCACTTATTATTCTTTCCCCACAAATCCATTTATTATTCTGCCACCTAAATCTTTGCAGCGTTTCTCGTATGTTATATATATTTTTGATACAGTAACATACAGTGCCGGTCCCAAGCCTGGAAAAAATAGGAGGGTTGTGTCAGGAAGGGCACCCGGCGTAAAACATGTGCCAAGTTGTTGTGCGGACTGGATATTCTGCTGTGGCGACCCCTTGCCGGGAGCAGCCGAAAGACCACCACCACCAACAACATATATTTCATATGCATTTTATGTTTGCTTATATGAATCCATATGTGGATTTAGTTTGATATCAATTATATAATTTTAGTCATGTTAATTGAAAATTAATTTCTTTGTTTTAGTTAGTCACTTGACCAGATTGTGTTTTTACGTAAACTGAAAAACCTAAAAGCCTTTTTCTACGTGACCGGAGGGGTGCAGGCGCGTGAAAGACTCGACACGTACTACTCATAATTATATATGTTTGTTACCGCAATAAAGTGTCAGAGAATCAGTCCCATGTTCAACCTGTTCAATCTGTCACACAACACAACGCAGAGAGAGAACAGAACGGTATAACACACACGGGAGAGGAGTAGGTTAGAGACGGGCTACACAAATCCTGTGCATCAGTTCTCATCAGAAGCATTTCTCAAACTATGAGGAATTCATCTTTCATTTTAATATAGAGAGGTTTTTTTAGTGTTGAAACTTTATTTTATGTAAAATTACGACTTGCTATAATATCAGTTGTCCACCTCAAAATATTACTTTATTCCTGAATTGAACTTTAAACACTGTCTTTTTTTTTTTTTTTCTTCGTCTTTAGGTAAGCCACCCTCTTGAGTCAGGATGTCGTACATGCTCCCTCACCTCCATAATGGCTGGCAGGTGGACCAGGCCATTTTGTCCGAAGAGGACCGCGTGCTCGTTATCCGTTTCGGCCACGATTGGGACCCTACGTGCATGAAAATGGATGAAGTTTTGTACAGCATTGCTGAAAAGGTATTTGAATGCAATTTCTAATATGTGACTTCTCTGATTTTTAACCTGAGCGGTGTCAAATGTCAGTTTTCACCCGGGACGTCAGAAGCTCTGGTGTATTCAGGGAAAGAGCCGTATCTGAAATGCAGTATATTCGTGATGTAGTGAGTCTGTTGCTAATTTGTTGGTTGGTGCTAAATTTTTATTTATTTTTATTTATACCATCCAGGTTGGTCCAGGTCACACCAAAAATTATTTAGTTATTCACATAACCCAAGTAAGTTAAGTGAACTCCATATACCAACATGCAGCGCAGTTTGGGTTGATCAACACGATGGCGCTGATGTCTTTTTATTTGCATTCATTTTAATGTTTTGAAAGCTGATCTGATCTGAGCAGAGTGTACAGAGAGGGAGTGAGAGAAAAGGATGCACACAAGAGCTAAAGTGCTGCTGCCTCATTCTCATTACATACAGATGGATACATCAAGGGTTAAATTCACCTGGACCGCTATCAGCAGGTAGCCCAGAGGCATTGTGGGTAACATAAGAGGCCTTTACAAATTTTCACTGGAGCCAGGTGGTAAATACTAAGTTTAGTTCCTAATTTCTTTGCAGAAAATTTTTCTGATAAAAAAAAAAAAAAAAACACACACACATGAATTTTGTCCTTAAGGGAATAAGGTAAAATTTTACATATTATCCTGCCAAACAGGAAACTCCACTCTAATCAGATATCGGTGCTTTTGGAGCAGTAGTAATGTTGTTCTTAATGAATTAATCAAAAAGAAAATACATGCTAATGGAAATTTAGTGGATGATTCTGTTTTGTTTAACATGCAACAAGGCCAAAGAAATTCCCATTGTTGTGTTCTCGGTTAAATTATAGAATTTTACAAAAATATCAATGTTTGACACACATGTTGTCTTAATATGTAAATATTAAAAATGTATTTATTTGATTTAGCTATTTTCACTTTCATTTTAAGCTCATTTTGTTTTTGCCTTCTTTTAACCCACAGGTGAAGAATTTTGCTGTGATTTACTTGGTGGATATCACGGAAGTGCCAGATTTTAACAAGATGTACGAGTTGTACGACCCGTGCACGGTCATGTTCTTCTTCAGGTATGCTTAAGAGAATGACTCCATCACTCCTCCATCTGAGGTCACATTCTAATGGGATTTAACCTAAAAGCTTGTGTTAATAATAAAGAAGGAAAAAAAGGGGATACCTAAACCTGCACAGTTTATTTCTCAGTTTGACTTGAGAAAGTTTTCGTGACTAAGGACTTTGTGTTTTCGGAAAACATAAGTTTTTGGTTTATTAGGTCTAAGTAAAAGAGAGCAGAAATTAGCAAAAGACTGTTACAGGAGGTAACTTGTCTTTCATATTAAATTAAATAATGTATATTAGGGCTGTAGCTATCAAATATTTTAGTAATCGAGTATTCTACCAAAAATTTAATAGACTACTCAGATAAAATGTACTTTTGCATTGGAAAATGTACAAGAAAAACAAAGATTTATTGCTTTTCTTTTTCCAAAAATCAACTTTTATTTTTTAAATGCATATAGCATATAAAAAATAAACATTGTCATTATTCACAATACAAGAAATAGCTTAAAGTTGTTTGAGATGAATTAAGTGTATTACAGTGCCATACATTCTTATTTTTAAGCCTTTTCTCAGATGCAAAAACTAAAAAAAGGTATTTCTAAGGTAATGACTAAGTATCAAAAAAACTAAGGCATATTAAAATAAATAATTATACAAAAACACTAGGTTGTGAAACTTAACTTTTAGAACTTAATGTTTTAAAATTTACAGCTTAGGCATAACATAAGCTTTTACTGACAATTTCTGTCGTTTTCTCTTGCTGATTTCTTCTCTTGGCTCGCTGATATTTTTATCACTCCTTTCCATTTTGTAGACTGCAACAGAACGCTCCCTCAAATCAATACGCAGCTATCTGTTTGCGTCTCTTTCCGCTTTGTGGGTGATGTAAGCGCTTCTTCTTCGTCTGTGTTTACTGGCGTCGGGAAGCGTGCTGTGTCACGCCGAACAAATAATTGCACATAAACATAATCTTTTAAAATTAATTAAAAGAAGCTTCAAGGCAGAAGATTTTGCCTCAACCATTTTTTGTAATCGAATTACTTAAGTTACTCAAGGAATCGTTTCAGCCCTAATGTAGATTAAATGAAAGAAATGTTTTGCTGCGACAGGCTGCCATTAAAGATACCATTTAAAAGTCCTTTGTTTCTGTAACAACCTCAGCAGTGACCTCATTTCCCCTCTCGTCTGTTTCAACAATGATGCACTCAGCATTCAGCATCACCAGTATATTAATTACCAGTCTCATCATCTGTCATCATCTGCACCTGTTTCTCACAGCTTTATGCCTTAAATTACATGTTTATGCTTGAATGATTCACAGGACACTGTGTGGCTTAGCCAACAAAAAACATTCCTTTGGAGCTGCTCAGGGACTAAAGTGAAAATGAGAGACAAGAAAGTCATTAATGAATCCTGGAGAACTATTCCATAAGACTAGATTAAAAAATACAAGAACCAAAATATAAAGAAAATGAGGGCCGGGGCAAGACATTCGCATGGAACGGAATGGTCAAAAGTATGTGGACACCTCACCATATGTGACCTGTTTTTTAAAAGATGACAAAGTTACAAGTGCATGTCCTTGCTTGCTTTTTGCATTTCACATTTCCCCTTAACTGGGACTAACAGACCCACACCTGCTTCAGTATCACGGTGCACAAAGAAAGGTCTATGAGGACATGATTTATGATGGCCGTGATGTAGGAAAGCGCCAGTGTCCTGCACTCCAGACCTCGTCACTCAACACTATACCAGACTTTATTAATACTTATGTAGCTGAATGAACACAAATCCTCAGAGCTACACTCGGAAATCTCGCAGAATGCCTCCCTAAAGGAGTGGAGGATATTATAAGAGTAAAGGAGGGATGAATATGGAATAGGATGTAAAACAAACACGTGGACAGGTGAAGGTCTGTTTAGTACTGTTTGGCTGTATGCACTGAAGAGTAGAACAATTGTAGTATTTCACTCTGAGCCTGATATTGAATCATTATTAGAGTATTGGCATTCGCCCAGGTGGTAGATCTCTCCGAATAATGTGTTATGAACTTCATGACTAGCTACTAGAACTCTCGATGTTGTGATATGTTAAGTCTGATCATTCCTGTTGTTCTCTACAGGAACAAGCACATCATGATCGACTTGGGCACAGGTAACAACAACAAGATCAACTGGACAATGGAGGACAAACAGGAGATGATAGACATTATCGAGACCGTCTACAGGGGCGCACGGAAAGGACGGGGTCTCGTAGTGTCCCCCAAAGACTACTCGACCAAATACAGATACTAACTTTATCTACGCGTTCATACTGTCAACATATTGTGCAGTTTATACAGCGATCATCACCCTGCATGGACATCTCACTGGGACAGTTTTGTATTCATATGGACGCAGCAGAGACCTGCCCTTGTGTTAATACCTTTTGTGTTTTTTTTTTTGTTTTTTTTTTTTTTGTATTTAAAGACATTTTTCATCTATGATCTGGGAAATGTGACCTGTAGCTTTTTGTTTGTTTTTTTGTCAATAATGAAAATAAATCTTTTATAAAAACAGTTTGAGGTCATTTTCAGAAGCTTCTCTGTATGCATTGTGGGGGGAAAAAAAAGAAACTTGACTGTGCCTCATATTCATCCAGCATGTTTAGTGATTAAAATGTTTTGTTTTTTTATGTGACATTAAGTCAATTATATCTTGTTATATTTGAGTTAAATCTGACAACTGAACTGTCCATCACTTTAAGTGATTTTAAATATGTGAGTATTTTACACTGGAAGCCATTAATGCAATCAAATATAATTTATGCATGCTTATGACAGCAATTACAAATAATAATATAACATAATCTGCAGATTTTCGTACAGATCTATTAAGTTTTTCAGCAGTGTTTTCTCTGCTTTCCCCAGTTCATATTTGCATGTGGGTAAGCTTACTGTAAAAGAACTTGAATGTCCTATTAATACAGTAGCTTAAGAAATCTTATAGATGACATGAAGTTTTGTATATTGAGACATTTGTCATTTTTGGATCAAGTCTTATGATAATTTGGTCTAGCAACATATAAACACAGTCTTATGCAAACGTTTAGACACCCCTTGATAACCAGATTTTGGTGATTTAAAAAAAAAATTCCTTGAAAAGATGTTAATACCGTCTCTCTTGGAATTTGAAAAAAAAAAAAGGCACAATATTTTCATCAAACACTGATGCATAGTTACTTTTATGTCATGAATTGAAAAAAGATAAATAACATTATTGTTGTACTGTGCAAAAGTTTAGGCACCCTAAATAATCAGTACTTCGTAACATCATCTGGCAGATATCACAGCTTGCAAACGCTTTTTATAGCCAGATAAAGTCTTTCAATTCTTGTACTTGGGATTTTCTCTCATTCTTCCTTGCAAAAGCCTTCTAGTTCTGTAATATTCTTTGGTCGTCTTGCATGCACAGCTTCACCCACAAATTTCTATTGATGTGTAAATCAGGGGTCTCTGATGGTTATTCCAAAACCTTCAGCTTGCGTCTCTCGATGTATTCCATAGTGTATTTCGAGGTACGTTTGGTTGTAGAAGCCATCCTCTTTTCAAGCTTCAGCTTTTTTACAGATGTTGTGATGTTTGCTTCCAGAATTTGCTAGTATTTAGTAGAATCCATTCTTCCCTCCACCTGTGCAATGTTTCCTGTGTCACTGGCTCCAACAAAACCCCAAAGCATGGCAGATCCACCCCGGTGCTTAACAGTTGGCAAGGTGTTCTTTTCATAAAATGCTGCTTCTTTTTTTCCCTAAACGTGCCTTTGATGATTGTGGCCAAAGAGTTCTATTTTAACTTCATTAGTTAAAATAGCACTTGTTTCCAAAAGGCATCATGCTTCTGTAGATGTTCTGTTGCATACTTTTATGATTTTATGATGGGGATGCAGGTAAGGTTTTCTTTTGCCGACTTTTCTATGAAGATCTTGTGGAACGGTGCACCACCACTCCTGAGTCTGCTAAATCCTTCTGCAGATTTTTTGCAGGCAAATTGGGGTTTTGATTCGTCTTTCTGACCAGCATACGAGCAGTTTTCTCTGAGAGTGTTCTTGGTCTTCCAGATCTCATCTTGACCTCCACAGTTCCCCTGAACTGCCGTCTCTTAATTACACTTCTCACTGTGGAAACTGCAAGCTGACAATGCTTTGCTATCTTCTTGTAGCCTTCTCCTGTATTGTGGGCATCAATAACTTTCATTTTCAGAGTCAAATACTACAATTTTATCTTAATGGTTCTTATGCCTGCCGAAATAAAAATACAAATTTCAGTCACTACTGTATTGTCATTCCTGCTTCATGTCGAACTTCACTTCACCATTTTTTTTGTTATTATGAGCTATATTAAGCTATATTTTATGTATCATCTTATACTTTTTACCTATTCTTTTAATCCTCCTGTCTTAACAGCTAAAGGAAAGTCTGCATTATTTTAGTCTGTATTTTCTATTTGCTATACTGTATATATACACAGTATGTGTACACAGTATATATGTTTGTGGTATATATGCTTTATACTGTATATGTTTAAGGCATTAGACTGCAATATTTACTGTAAAGGAACCCATGGTTGTTGAGTGTCCACAAGTGTGTGCACAAGGTTTGAAAAGTCAAAGTATTAGTAAAGCTTTATATATATATATATAAAAAACTAGAAGATTATGTTAATTGGCATTCCCAAATTGACCGTTGTGTCTGAGTGTGTACCCTGTGATGGGTTGGCACCATGTCCAGGATGTACACAGGCTCGTACCCACATGACCCTGTACACAGGATAAACGGTATAGGAGATTAAAAAAAAATTATAATCTGTGTTAAAAAATGTCCCTCCATGACTGGAGTTAAAGATCCCTGCTTAAGAGGAAAGCATGTAAATTGTCACGGTGCAATGGTTCTTAATCCTGGTTCTGGAGAATCACCCACCATTATAGTGTTTTCCATGCTCTATCACACTAACAACTATTAATTAGTTTATTGGTTAAATCCAAGTGTTCTCAGTGCTGAGAAAACATGAAAATGTGGTTAGGGTTAAAAACCACTGGTTTGTGTGTGTGTGTGTGTGTGGTGTATCAGATATACAGTGTTTATTCATGCACAGCTAAAAACTTTTTTAGACCTTGATAATAATATTAAGATAATAATTAGACCTTAGAATAATAAAATAGTTTGTTTATCCAGTCTGTTTATTGATCTATAAAAAGAGCCATTTTCTCCAGACCGATAGGTGGCGCCATAGTTCAATCTGACCTAACGCTTAAATGTAACCAGAAAATTATTTCCCAAGCTTAAATACAAAGTGTTTATTAGGGCACAACACTAATAAACACTTTGTTTTATGTAAAATGTGTAAAGTATAATTTTATACTAAAGGTAATGCAGTTTAATTTACAATAAATTCAAAAGGACTTAGTCATGAATAGAATAGGTGTGTTCACTTTGATATATAGTTGCGCATGTTTGATATATATCCAAATATAAACGGATAATGGGTAAAAATAGTTTTTTACGACTCAGGGTAAATCTTAAACAGGTCATTAAAAAGTATTGCACTGTACGTTGTCTATCTTGCAAACAAACAAACAAACAAATAGAAATTATTCTGGTACACAATTTTAAAAATGATTGAATGGAGAAGGGTCCCTAAGAAAATATTTTTAAAAAGTAGGTAAAATTTGGGAACAGTCCAGATGGAATAATTAAAATAGAATAAACAGCTTAAACAATAATAAAAAAAAAAATCCCGAAAATTGAATGAGCTTTATCATCATCAACAACAACAACATAAAAAACAGCAACAACAATATAAAAAAAAAAAAAAATGGGAACAACAACTATATAAAAAAGAGCAACAACAAAACCATCAACCACAACCACCTTCACTATTATTATTATTATTATAATAGAGCTTAGTATTTCTGCGCAGCACACTGCGTGAGTGAACACGCCTCCAGAGATCAGCTGACTCTGAGTGTTGCTTTGAAGACAGAAGCTCTTCAGCCTTTTGAAGCGCCGGCGCTCTTTATTTAAATTATCAGACGTTATTGTAACAATGTATACATTTAGTTAACGTAACGCAGTATGGTTTATTAAGTGTCGGTAAGTACATTTAAACCACCTTTCTTCATCCGGATCTGTGCAGGTAAAGGCTGTTTAAAGGGTTTAAAGGTTTTGGTTTAGTATTACTGTTGGTCTGAGCTCCACATGAGTGTGTATTAGGTGTAACTGAATACACTGATGCACTGAATAGCTCCTGTTTGGGAATTGGGTTGAATTTCATTGTAAATGTGAACGAGGCTCCAGTGAGCACACATGCAGTCCTGGTGATAAGGAAACTCGTGACTGCTATTTAAGGAATGAAATGGGGAAATGTGAAATGCATGAAGTTTGTTAGAAGTCTTTTAAAATGTTACACAGCCTCTAATAAACCTGCAAATCCCCCAAATGGGAATAAAGTCATTACTGTTATTATTAAAGAAGAAGAAAAAGAAGATTTATTGATGCACTCTGTTTCCACCATAAATGGTGGGAACTTATGGGGTTGGACTGTAATGTCTCTAATATGTAAAAAAACAGACGGATGGTTTAGTGGTTAGCACTGTCGCCTCGCACCTCCAGGATCTGGGTTCGATTCCCACCTTGGGTCTGTGTGCATAGGTGCATGTTCTCCCCATGCTTGGTGCAGATTAGGTTAATTGTCATTTCCACATTGGCCATAGTGTGTGAATGAGCATGTGATTGTGTGTGTGTGTGTGTGTGCGCCCTGTGTTGGATTGGCAGCTTGCCCAGGATGTACTCTGCCTCGTGCCCCAAGTCTCCTGTGATAGGCTCCAGGCCCTCTGTGACCCTGTATACAGAATAAAGTGTTATAGACGACGAGTGAGTGTAATAAAACTGAATGTAAGAAAACAAAATGTGAAAAAAAAAATTAACTAAATAAGTGGTGTAAAGTTGATTATTTTCCAATAACGGCATGTTTTTTTTCCTTCTTACGATTCCAATTTTTCAGTAGTTCATTTTCCTTTCTAGTTACATTTATTGTAAATCTTTAAATTAGCCAAACTTACTGAACCGAGGAGAGGAAGAATCCATCTTCTTTCTATTTTATGTCAAGTAACATCACCTCTTTCTTAGGTTTCCTTGGGGAGTAGGTGACTGAGGGAGGGGGGAGGGGGGTTAAAACTTAGAAATTATGGTAATTTGAAGAATTGTGTAATATTGTATCATAATTGGCAACGTAGATAAATATGCAAATTAATAGTAAATAATAAATCAGGAAGGAGTGAATACTTCTTGTGTCAACTTTTGCAATTTAGATATTGGGCAACATTAAAGAAAGCTTTGACGTGTGTGTGAAGCTGTTGCAAACCATCCTCACAACTACTTACTAATGAATCCCTTTATAATTTATAAATACCTCACCAAATCATCTACCTGATAAAATACAGCATGTTTTAAATCCGTTTATTATTAGTTTTAGATGTTTCAGTCCCAGTAAATTAAATTTTAATAAATATAAAAACAATCCTGACTAATCAGATGCCTAATGTCAGCAGTGCTGTGATGTAATGTAGAACCAGATTCATTCTTGCATTCTGCTTTGTATTTATTTCCAGATATTTTTATGTGCATTTGACTGTGCCGTGGCTTGGAGTACTGTCTGAAGTGGAGTCATGGTGGAGTTCTGGTTGATATCCGCTCCTGGTGAGAAGACGTGTCAGCAGACATGGGAAAGGCTGAATGTAGCCACCAGTCACGCCAACCATCTGTCCACCAACAACAAGTTCGGTATTCCAGACCTCAAGGTGAAAGTTTGTTGAGTTTAAAATAGGTTAATGAATAGAGAGTGCGCATACTGATTTGTCAAGATAAAAAAAAAAAAATTGTGTTTTTCTGAGCAGGTGGGAACCCTGGATGTGCTTGTGGGTCTGTCAGATGATCTCGCCAAACTGGACTCGTTCGTGGAAAGGTTTGAGTTTTATTCCCAGCTACAGAGAAAAAGAATATGAATTGACAAAATCACTTTAATACAGTAGGATTGTCATTTTTATTGTGTTAGTGCGGTGAAGAAAGTAGCCCAGTACATGGCTGATGTGTTAGAGGGCAGCAAAGATAAAGTCTTGGAAAATCTTTTAGCCAACGGAGGTAAGTGCATGCATTCTCTTTAGGCCGCATCTTCATTTTTGTAAACCTTTTGAAAGGCCATAAATAATGGCGCTTTTTTAATGTAACATTATCTATTAAGCCATTAAACACCCCCCCCCCTTCAATTTGGGGGCTCAAAAATAATGGAACAAATTCATAACACGCAGTTACATTATATGGCCAATTGTGGCCATGTTCTCTCATAACCCCGTGAATATGGATCCGAGTGTTACATTTGCATTTGGATATTTTTAGGATGAAAAGAAAAAAGCAAAAGCAATGTGAGGGATAGCAAAAAAATTGGAGTGGCCAATACAACAGTTTGGAACATTGTTAAAAAGAAGGAAGTTTAGCAGGAGCAAAAGCCCTTGAAGATCACAGCAGACAATTCAAGTAGATGACCGATGTCCATGGTGAAGAAGCACCCTGTCACAACATCTAGCCAAGTCAGAATACTCTTAATGAGGTAGGCGTGTCCTTGTCAAATTCGGAAGGTCCCTGGTTCACACCCCAGCACCGAGTTGCCACTGTTGGGCCCTTGAGCAAGGCCTTTGAATAAGATAAAAATGTAAGTTGCTTTGGATCAGGGCGTCTGCCAAATCGCGGAATGTAAATACTATACAGGTTTATAGTCAAGAGACGGTAAAGTAAAAACACGTACTTCACAAAGTGCAAACCACTGGTAATGCTCAATAACAAGAAGGCCAGATTGGACTTTGGCAGAAATCTTTACTAGATTCTTTGGACTGATGAAACCAAAATTACCTTAAATCAAATTAGCAGAATGAATTCCTAAGTGTGTAAAGCTATACTCTGAATAATGACCCAAAACATGCAGTTAAAGCTACCCAAGGCAAAGAAATGGAATATTCTTCACTAGATAAGTCAGTCACCTACTTTTAAGACAAGAGAGCATGCTTTTAACCTACTGATGAAAAGACTGAAGGCAAAAAGACCCACAAACAGGCAGCTGCAGTAGGTAAGGTCTGGCAAAGAATCTCACGGCAGGAAACTCAGCATTGGTCATACCCATGAGTTACAGACTGGATTGCAATGAATTTTCATTCAAGTATTAATGGAAGTCCTCATGTTGGTAATTGTGTTAGTTCCTTCCATTATTTATGAGCACCCTAAAATAGTCGTGTACGTATGACAATGGCTGTAATTGCTGAATGGTTGGTGCCACACTTTTGTCAAACCCCTAGTTCCAAAATTTATGGACTTGACTGTGCATATAAATGTTTAAGGATGCCAGGTTTTTTTTGCGTAGACTATGAAAACACTACCAGACAACTTTTTATTCTTATATATATATATATATATATTAGCTAGTAGTACAACCCTTTATATATGCCATTTACACACTCTGTGTCAAAACTCACTAATTTCTATATGTATGTAGTTGATCTGGTAACGTACCTCACAAGGTTCCAGTGGGATATGGCCAAGTATCCAATCAAACAGTCCCTGAAGAATATCTCGGAAATCATCTCCAAGGTAAAGTCATAGGCCTACTTTTAAATATGGGATAATGGTATTTCATAATTGTGTGTAATGTATAACTGTGTGTATGCGTGTGTATGGGTTGGCACTACACACAGGGTTTTCTCTACATTGTGCCCTAAGCACTCTGCCTCCATAGTGACTCTTCATAGGATCAGTGGTATAAATGATAGATGGCTGTATGGATGGATTACTGGATAGTCCTACCTGTTTCTCCAGCCAGGCGAAAAAAATATTTATTAAAGTGTATTTTTGTCACTATTTACATATGCACTCCAGTAGTACACACACATTATCAAGCTGGGAATGAACATTTTTATTCATAAACTATTTTTTTTTTATACATAAGAAACGTTTATTTTAGCAGTGAAAATATGAACTAATCCCAGTAAAAATATTCAGTTTAACTTTTCTAATTATTATCTATTGGTGCAGGTGTTTGTTTACATTGAGCCAGTGGCTTATTAAAAACTTATTTTAAGGTAGAATATTAAATCCGACACATAACCGTTTATAACATGGCTTTTAGTCCACATTTGGATTATTTTTTCCATGTGCATGGTACAGGTTAAACTTCACGCAGACATCCAAGTACTGCAAAAGTTTCATTAAATTATGTCCAGCGGTCGGTTTGAGACACGCCCACAGTTTGATGCATACGTATTACGCTGCTAAAACTTGCGGTTCGTAATCTGGCATATAACTGCTCATGACTTCACTTCTACTAAACATTTGGTGCAGGTTTAACTTCAGACAAATACTGAAATCCTGACAAAGTTTCATTCAATTCCATCCAGTCAGTTTTAACATACAAGCATACAGACAGCCTGGTTTTGGGTCCTCCAATGTATGAAACCTAAAGATATCATTAAAAGAGCAAGTTTTGACAAATATACAAACAAAACCTTTCTTTTACTTGAATAAAGGAAAATAAAAAAACAAAACGAATAAACAAACATAAATTCATAAAGTAAGATGAATAAGGCTGGTCTTTTAATCAGATGGTGTAATAAGTCGGTTCTGTTAAACTTAATTTAATTTATTATAGTTAAGATATTTATTATATATATTTATTTATATTTATTTAATATATTTATTATAATAATTACAATAATAATAATAATAATAATAATAATTATTATTATTATTATTATTATTATTATTATTGTGATTATTATTATTGTGATTATGATTATTATTATTATTATTTTTATTATTATTATTATTTATGTTTTAATGCAATTAGTAAGTAACAGCTTTATTAGAGCCAGTACTCAGTAAGTGACCAATCTGGTATGTCTCAATGTGCCATCGTCAATCTTCCTATCAGACTTGCACAACTTCCTGCTTTTTTAAAGCACACACACTTATCTATGCCAGTGTATATACTGCGTATACATGTGACTCAAAATAATGTTCATTTCCAACTCTGAGAGGTTTTTTTTTTTTTTTTTTTTGCTGTTGTTTTTTCAATTCATCTTTGTGAGCTTTGTGTTTTATACAGTTTTGAAGATGTCACCATGAGTGATAATTAGCTGTGCTCTGCACAAGCCTGGTAATTTACAGGTGATTGTGATCCACCAACATGTTATTACAGTCAAAACTGAAATGTCTATTTAAGATGTATTGTGCTCAGCAGCGTCATCAGACTGTGCCTCGTACTGTGTAGTCGGATGAATGACGCTCATGCTAAGAAATGCACATGTGGTCGTGCTCCTGTTTTTTCCTTTTCTACCTTTTAGCTCATTGGACTGTTCGGGTTACATGTGACCTCTGTTTATTTTCGCGTAACCATACAGTATCCATACAACCGGGCTTGGTAAGGTTGATGTATAGTAGCCTAATAAGTGATGGTTATTAAAGAATACCTCCAACACCGGTCTTGTGGTGAGGTTTCTGCCCTTTTCCGGCACTGCTTTAACCAGGGACACGGACACAACAGTTAAAGTGCCATTCACGAACAATTCTACACGACTAAAAAAGGAAAGATGAATAAATCAACTCCAGTGTGTGTGTTAGATCTGGAAGAGATGGGCTTTTGGTTTATTATTATTAATATTATTATTATTATTATTACTATTTTATTTATTTATTATTATTATTATTATTATTTTTATTTATTTATTTATTATTTTTTTTTTTTTAAATTATTATTATTATTATTTTTTTTTTATGAATTTCTTTTATTTTTGTGAAGCTGCTTTGAGACAATGACCATTGTTAAAAGTGCTATATAAATAAAATTGAATTGAATTAAATTTATCTCCCCAACAGTCAATCAAGGTAGCAGAAACTCAATCAGCAAACGTTTTTTTATGTTAAAACCTACTGTAGTTTTTTTTATTTATTTATTTTCAAAATTATTATAAGATGGCAATTTTAACATCTTTCTTTATACTAATTTGTCCTTTTACAGCAAGTAACTCAAATCGATAATGATCTGAAAGCCAGAGCTTCAGCTTACAACAATATAAAAGGCAACCTACAAAACCTGGAGAGAAAGAATGCGTAAGTTATTTATTCATTTTTTTTTTTTTTTTTTTTTTACAATTTTAACACTGTTCTATTAGCCGAAATGTTGATTGCATGACATATATTGTATCTGAAAGCTTTTGGATGGTGCTACATTTTTATATATAATATAATATATAATAATATCGTGTCACTGGCAAGGACTACCGAACCATTCTGGAGGACCATGTCCACCCAGAGGTTCAAACATTGTATCCTAAAGCCAGTGACGTGGTTTGATAAACATAAGAGTGAAGTTGAACATCTCCCATGGCCTGCACAGTCACCAGAACTAAATATTTTTGTAACCCCTGTGTATGTAAAAAAAAATTGTGCAAATATTTTTATACTGAATGTATTGCTGTACATTGAGTTTAATGTATTCGGTTCATTCAGGATAACCTAGACCTGATCAATAGGAGCAACCTCTGATCATACCACTACCCCCCACAGTCTTATGTAGGAGACACTAGGCATGTTGGAGACTGGGTAGATCTGGACTTGTCAGTACCAATTACATTTTTTGTTTTGTTTTTAATACTTCACATTTTCTTAAGACTGCACAGCTATTTGTTCCCACTTCCTTGAATTTTCTTTGTATTGTAGTTAATCATGGTTTGAGCATTCAGTCATAAACATGACTATACCAGTGTTGGAGAAGTGGTGGCTCAAAGGGTTCATTAAGGCAGTGGGTTACTGATCGAAAGGTCAGGGGTTCAAGCCCCAGCTACTCCAAGTTGCTATAGTTGAGCCCTTGAGCAAGACCCTTAACCCTGTCTGCTCGGGGGTGCTGTATTCTCACTGACCCTGCACTCTGACCCCAGCTTATTTATTCAGATATGCAGAAAAATCATTTTACTGTGCTGTAAGGTACATGTGACAAATGATTGAATTTAATTTAAACTTTAATTTTAAAAAGTGATGAAGCATTGAAAGTGAAATGCAGCTATTGTTACCATAGAAACGTGATTAATTTGTTTTTGTTTTTTTTACAGTTTTAATGCTTTGAAATGATGAACATTTTGTATTCACTAGAGGGAGTCTTCTGACTAGGAGTTTGGCTGACCTTGTGAAGAAAGAGGATTTCGTGCTGGACTCAGAATATCTCACTACTCTGCTTGTAGTCGTTCCAAAGTAAGTTTTTCACGGCTTGTATTGATTATTCAGATTTTTGTTGATCAGTGGTTGACATCGTCACTGTGCAAAATGTTAGTGTTTAAAGGACGTTTAGCAGATATAGAGAAGATAGCATTCGGAACAGAGTACATAGATACAGTATCTAGTCAGCAGGAAAGCAAACATTATAAATAGTGAGTAATAATGCTGAGCTGAACCGAACAGATGGTGCAGGGAGATTCAAGACGCTTCCAGCAATTATGTTGCTGATGAATGTTGTGTACCCGATAACATTTGATGCTAATCTGACACATTAGTCAATATTTATTGATTAGCAGCCAATTCTTTAAGTTTAACATTTGTATGTTCAAAGTGCATCATAGGAATTTTACAATGTTTTTTAGCCACCAAAATGAAAGTTATTATAATTTTTGTTAATATTTATAATTTTTATAATTTATATGTATTTATTTTTTATTATAATTTATATTTTCTTATAATTTATTTATATTTATTTATATATTTTTAATTATAATTTATATTTATTTATATTATTATTTTTTATTTGAATTATTATTATTATTATTATTATGTTTTCTAGCCACCTAAATTAATAATAAATTTTTTATATTTATATTTTCTTATTTATATGTATTTATTTTCATTATAATTTATATTTGTGTATTTTTTATTTATATATATATATATATATTTTTCTCTTTCTTATAATTTATATGAATTTATTTTTTATATTTATAGTTTCTTATGATTTATATGAATTACATTTTTATTATAATTTTTTATTTATTTTGTATTTATTTATATGTATATAATTTTTTATTCAAATTATTATTATTATTATTATTATTATTATTAATGATAATAAGTTGATTTTCGCAAATGCATACTAGTTTCTTAAAATGACTGGATCAAAAGTGTTGAACGCTAAATTATGAAATACATTCATTTTTTCTTAACGAATATAAAATTAAAAGCTCATTTTTAATTGTGAGGACTTGTTGAGCCAAACAAAGTGTATTAAATATTCATGGGTACAAATGTGAATCTACTGCTGCAGTACATTTTTATACAACAATTAGTTTAGACTGCGCAATCTGACTGTAACAGCTCTGTTTTAATACCATCAATTACACTAACTGTTGGACTTTAGCATGGGTGTAAGTACTGTACTGTAGGTGTGCACAGTCCACAGTACTGAGGAGAGAGATGCTAACTGCCAAAACCCACATTTAAAACCAGTAATGGAAGCACTTTTAGCAAGAAAACTCAACAACAAACTGTTGTTTTAGCAACAACAAATAAACAAAAACACTTTGACTTTTTAATAATCGCTTGTAAGTCGTTCTGAAACGTAACGTCTCTGAACCATCCTTGTCCTTTTATTAACAGCTACAAAGCTAAGTTGCTTCTAATACAAGGATAAATTCCAAATCGCTCTCCAACCCCTAATCCTGGGCCATACTTGATGTGGAAGACACTCGACTGGACACCCTACATAGTGCACTAGCTTTTCATTTATTGCTATTTGGGATGTAACCCCAGGAGCCAGAAGTTAGCAGAGCTGATATTCTTAGCAGGATTTACACGACTGTTGCTGCACTCTCATGCATATGACCGCATCACAACCGTGCTGATATTCATCTCAACAGCACTCCCTCTCATATAATAATGTTAACCTAAAGGTACGAGCTGGCTGCTTTATGGACTGTTGCATGGGCTGTGAAGCCTGTAACTTTCCATAAAAGGTGGAATGAAAATCAGATAATTATAAGCAAAATTAAATTAGAGGTTGTTAAAATATGGTTAAATTGCAGCACCTGGCAAATCCTGTTGATTTTCGTCAGGCAGGAAATCGTCTTCCTTTACCGTCACATGCTTGCTACTTTTAATGCAAAATCATAAAGTAAGCAAGCTGTAAATTAAGCTGTGAAATAAGCAATAACATCGATTTAGGAATTTGGTGATGCACATCCAAGATTTTGAAGATCAATTATTGATTTTATAAATAAATATGTCTTTTATGAAATAGCACGGAAGGATATTAAATAATGCGCTTTTATTCTTGTTGCTTTTCAGTTGGAAAATAGTGTTTTTTTTCTGTTATGCATTAAGTCATTGTAGGTTGAGACAGTGTTTGTTTATTCCTAGCATACCTAGGTAAATGTGAGAAGGCCTGTGCAGTGGTTATGCCTGTTATAAAGTTGTAAATGTTCACACAGGACCGGTTATGCCGACTGGGAGAAATCGTATGAAACCCTGTCTGAAATGGTGGTTCCACGATCTTCGAAGTAAGTCACGTCCAGGGATGAATCTTCAGATTTATCCGTTAATACATGGATAAGGAGGTCTGTATGTTAAACTGATAAATGGAAGGTTTTAAAGCCTTTGATATTATATGTTAAAATATATGACACATGTTAATTGATCTTCACCAACTAATAATGTCACGCAATTTCCATAATTATTCAGCTTAATAATTAATTAGACAAGCACATCGCTTAGTTTAGTCTAAGGGATTATCACAAGCTCAAACAGGATAAGACGTTCAAAATTTTCTCTTTTCCTGCACTTTACTGTTTGTCACCTCAAAAGAAAAACCATTTGATTCCCATCACCATTCCCTCTGTAATATATTTCTAAAAAGCGTCTGTCCAGATTTTCTCATGTTTATCTATACGTAGTCCAATATTTTTTTCTGAAGTTCACCTTGACTTATCAGCACAACTCTCAGACTTCTCTCGAACTCATGCTCTTCCTATGGCCTGGGAAACTGTGCTCGAAATTAAAGGAGCTATCGGCCCCCGGATCCGTGTGTACTTTCCACATCCATCACCCCGTCTCTTAGAAACAGATAGGTTGACCTGGGCGTCTTTGGAAACCAATTAAACTCCTCCCTCTGTGTGGTCATGGTGACAAACACAGGAACAAGGACCTTAGCCCTACACATGAACACACACACACACACACGTTATCCATGTAGGGGTTTGGAAAAGCTGAAAAGAAAATGTCCGTCTTCAGAAACTACATTAGATATCTTATCTTATACTGTATTTGGTGCTAACTTCTTGTTGTTTGTCCTCATTGCACATGGTATTTTTTATAACTCACCACTATTATCTTGCCAAGAATTTTTTTACGCGAGATTTATTCCTTTTATAAATTTTCCGCCACCATTAGTGACTCTTGACCCTCATTTGCTGGACAATGGAGATGGAGGAAAAAAATGTATTCGGGGACATATCAAGATTCTTTTCATGTATCACCACACAGGCTCTAACACAGTTTTTTTTTTTAAATGATTATTATGAAATGTGAAAAATTATACAGTGACCTGAATTGGCTGCTTTTCTGCTCGGTCAGCCACGATCGATCAGCCTTCGATATAACCTGATCTGTGTCAGGGCACAAACTTTTGAGAGGTGCAACAGAAACGCATTTTTTCGCATTACGTTATCAAAAGTCACATGTTAAATAGCCTCCGGTCT
Source organism: Clarias gariepinus (assembly GCF_024256425.1). NCBI lineage: Eukaryota > Metazoa > Chordata > Actinopteri > Siluriformes > Clariidae > Clarias > Clarias gariepinus. The sequence continues at coordinate 13,278,999 of NC_071127.1, read as the reverse complement.
GACTAACTTTTTGAGTTGAGTTTTGAGTCCTTGGAGGTGGTAATAGTTGCTGTTCCTTTATAACCGCATTGGTGGTACGCTCTAATCTATTTACACCCTGGCATCCTGTCTGGTAGAAGTGAATTTTTCCAGTGAATAAGTTTGTTTGAAAAAAATTATTATGGTGGATGACAATTATTTTGTTGAATTTAATTTTAGGTTAAGTGTTAAACTCTTGTATTTAAAGGTGTTTTGTATTGTTTAAAATGCTGCCTTTGGCTTTTAAATGAGAACTAAAGTTCAAATTGTAACGAAATCAAAATCAAAATATTTATGATATTAATTTTTTTTTTTTTATATATCAAATCGAGATATTTATAAAACCATGTTACTTACAGAATCTTAATCGTACAGTATGTGATTATCGTATTATCCGGTGGTGATTCCCAAGTTTTAACCCGTTCCGTCTATCACAGACTGCTTTTTGAAGACCAGGACAGCGGGCTCTTCAGCGTCACCCTCTTTCAAAAAGCAATAGATGACTTCAGACACAAGGCCAGGGAAAATAAGTGAGTATCTCATGAGCTATCTTACTTCTGAGTGTCGGTTACAATACGATGATTTATACAGATGATCAAGCCTGGGTTCCATCATGTTCAGTTTGTGTATAAAACCTAAAAGTTTGTAATACATTTAGACCGGCTCCAGTGGAATTATTGTCATGATCTAAAAGCCAGACATGTAAAGGATAAAAGATGATCTGCCGTTCGTTTCTATGTCAGGTTCATTGTGCGTGACTTCCAGTACAACGAAGACGAGCTGAAGGCCGACAAAGAGGAGATGACTCGGCTCTCTACAGACAAGAAGAAACAGTTTGTATGCATGATGCTCTACTAATCCTACTTACCCAACGTGTCTGTATGATGATGTCTTTAATAAGCTGCATGTTTCTGGATCTATTCTGGACATTCTTCCAAAATATTTTTTTGATCATGATACGCGCTGCGTAAATCGTAATCGCATGGGTGTTTGTTTAGGTTTGGATCTGTTAACTGAAGACCGTAGCATGTGACTTGGTTCATTTTCATCTTTATTTAAACTATTTAGTTTGTATTGATTTGCTGTGACACTTTTTTTTTAATGATTGATTATATAAAAGTTTTTTCAATCAGCTTAGCTCTCTGTTTCTGGATTGTTCTATATCCTTATTCTGGACTTTGGAAAACCCAGTATTTAGATGCACTGGTTTGACTTTTAATCACGTGTTCATAAAAATCATTAGTTTCTAATATGTTCTTTAATTTCTTTCTTTTTTTTTTTTAATTTGTAACATACACCACCATACACATGATGATGTGCAGTGAAATGCTTATACGACTGTCTATGACCTCAAATGGAAACACGAGATTTCACTACAATAAAAGCTAAATTGTACTAAAAGAATACAATTAAACTAAACATAGGATTTCCAATAAAAAGTCCAATTAGAATAAAAATGTTAAATTTGGTTTGGGAAAAATACAAAACTACAAATTTACAGATTTACAAAAGTTACAATTAAATATAATTAAAATAGAAATATCAATTACACAGAATGTGCAAACTGTAATTAAATACTAAAGTATATACTGTATAAAAATAACTTTAATAGGTTAATTATATGGTGTGTGGGTATGACGGGAGCAGTATGAGTAAAACATGTATGGAATGAAATGATGTGTGTGTAAGCAGTAGTGTTATTGCACATACTCTAAAGTGCAAGTTAATCAGTAAAAAAAAAAAAAAACTAGAAATGTGTAGCATATGAGCCATGTGCAAATGTCCAATGTGGTATTGAGTATTATGCTCCATCAACCAGGTGTGAAGGAAACTAAAGTGATTTATTTTATTTCCCACCCCCATAAGTATATAAACCTGCCCTTGTATTTCCACAGGGCCCACTGGTGCGCTGGCTGAAGGTGAATTTTAGTGAAGCATTCATCGCCTGGATCCACATCAAGGCTCTCCGGGTTTTCACCGAATCGGTTTTGAGGTATAACGATGACACTTAATTGTCTCGATTAATAATGCAGAATGTTTTGGTGTATATAACATTCAATATTAGTTCCTCTTGTCTTATAGATATGGATTGCCCGTCAACTTCCAGACCATGCTACTGCAGCCCAATAAGAAAAACATGAAAAAGCTGCGTGAGGTCCTCCATGAGCTTTATAAACATCTGGACAGCAGTGCAGCAATTATTGATGTGAGTCAACATGAACTGAACTTTGCACTCTGTTGATGAAATTTTTTCTTTTTTTCTTTTTTTGGACTAACATTTCTCTCCCTTAGGCCTCCATGGACATCCCGGGTCTGAACCTGAGCCAGCAGGAGTATTACCCCTATGTTTATTACAAGATTGACTGCAATCTTCTTGATTTTAAATAAATCCCACACTATCATTGTTTAAGTCACAAAACTGGGAATTTCATGCTCAATGGAATGATTAGAAGTTTTTGAGCTGAGTGTGATTTTGGTACACATTTCTACACTGGAATCAAATTTCAGCATTAAAATAAAGTATAATTTGTCTATACAGAATTTCAAAGTTCTATATAAAGGTGCTGTTTTGGTCAGGCTATGACCATTTGTGATTCCTGCTTTATTTACACACAAATACATGTTTATAAATGAGTATTTGTAGCTGTGTTTTAGCTTGTTGTTGAGTTTTTTTTCTGAATAAAAAAAAATTGATTATGAAAATGGGCTTTCATGAAATACCAATAAATGTGTAAAAACATTTTTTATTATTATTATTATTTTTTTTACAGAAGATATGTTAAAAAAAATCATGTCATGGAACTTGACAACATTTTTTCATTAGCCAGAATATGCTTTTTACAAACTCACAGTTATGAATGACATTGTCATATGAGACCTACACCTCATTTAATTATTAATTATAAAATACAGGCATAAAGAAACCTCTGATACAAAATAGGTACTACCTGTCATTGTGAGTATCAGTGGAAATTATTACACTTAATTACACTTTGTGTTTATAAGGAATTTGGCTGCATAGTTTTGCTGACATCATGCATTACCAGCCACAATCCTTTTTTTAATTTTTTAATTTTTTTTTTTTAATAATATGCTGCTTTCTTTTTTGGCCTACAGATACTTTTCTGGAAAAACAAAGTTTGCACAAAAAAACAAAAACAAATTCACAGTGTTCCTAAAACGTTTGCACAGTACTGTATATTTGTACATAAAGACTAGATCTTTAAATCTGCATGGTGTTCAAGTCAAACCGGGACTTTTAACTAAACATTTGTGCCGAATAACAGAACACATTTTTGAGAGTGTAAACTCTTTTTATTCCTCTATATAATCCCCTGCTACACTAATGCACTTATCCCAGTGTTCACTAGTGCTTGGGTACCATCAAGGTCAAATGTTTTCTCAGTATGATTGGACTGCCTGCTTCACGTCATTACTGCTGCGACACTGACCTCCCAGGAACTCCTTTAATGGCCCAAACATATGGGAATGGCTTGGAGCGAGGTCAGGACTGTACAAGGATGTGGCGATAACTCCCAGTCAAGTTCCTGTAACTTGCAAGTGGTGCAGTGGGCGGTATGAGCTTGTGTATTGTCCTGCAACAACAGAACCCATTTTGTGATCTAAGAAGGCTATTTTTTACCTTAAAGGAAAATGTCTAAATTCAATTCAATTAATTTGTATAGCACTTTTAACAATTGTCATTGTCACAAAGCAGCTTTACACAATCAAAAGAATTATTTAAGTTTGTATGAACAAGGAAAAACTCCCTGAGATGGTAATAGAAGGAACCTTAAGAGGAACCAGACTCAACAGGGAACCCATCCTCATCTGGGTGAAACAGAGAGCAGGAATTGATCTGCATAATACAGTGTGTTAGGTGGCAGCCAGTTTAGCTATAACAGTTGATGTTAATATGGAGTCCAGATGTGAGAAAACGTTCTACCTTAATGGTATCCTAGCATTAATGAAACACAGGGGTAAGTGCATTAGTGTAGCAGGGGATTATATAGAGAAATAAAGAAAATTTTTATTTTTTTTTAAACATGCATAACTTAATTAATGTATTTTAAAAAGTACTATATTAATTATTTTCATTTATTTTTATTTATTTATTTTTTTTTTACATTTTTGATTATTTATTTTGTAAATATATATAGATTTAATCAGTGTTAAAGCACTGGGGTTTGGGTTTAAAATGATTATAGGTTTATTGGGATTGTTTGAGGTGAACATCCTCAGTTAGTCCATCCATCATTTGATTCATACACATTCACATTCCATACATACTAAAATAATTATTTTGATTGTGTAAAGCTGCTTTGCGACAATGACAATTGTTAAAAGCGCTATACAAATAAAATTGAATAGAATTGAATAGTATGTCTGAAAGATAGATAGATAGATAGAGAGAGAGAGAGAGAGAGAGAGAGAGATCCTTGCATCAGTCTATGTTCCTATCCTCAGACATAAGCATTCTATTTGTTTCAGCTTTCTCGCGTTCCTGTATGTGAGGGGAAACCCAGCAGCAGGGGAGATGATCGTGCTGGTGGTGATGATGATGATGATGCGCATCTTTCCCGCCCTCCATGACGTCACCTAAGGTACATAAACTCAAGTTTGATCAAGCCCAGCTCTGCACGGAGCCTGTGTCCGAGAGGTTTCTCTTCTAGGATGGATTCAACGTGCTCGGGTCCTTCGCGAGATTGAACGCACGCGACACGCCAGCTCTGACAGCGTGACAGGCTTTAGAACAGACCTGATGCTCTGATCTGATGCGCGCGCAGGGACACAGCGCAGCATCAGCACCAGCGTCAGCAGCTCGTGCGCACGACTGGACCCGCTCACTTTCTTTTATCTGTTTTTATTTAATTATCCTTATTGTCTCTTCCATGGGTTGTGGTGGAAGCAGGAGCGATGCAATCGAGCCCAGACGCCATGAGAGCTGGACCAGAGAGACCGAGTCGACATGGCTCACCAGCACCGACGCCGACTGTCCTAACAACAGCATCAGTAAGCATCGCATCATTTACTTCATCCATAGGCGACGTGATGACGTCAGAACACCTTGCGTTCCATGCAGCATGATAGGGAACATCTGTGCACACCTGCACTGCACGTTCATGCAATCAGCCAATCACGCTGCAGCAGCACAAATGCATTATATCATACAGATGCAGGTCAGTTCATGTTCAGCTTCATAATTAGTCAGAAAGTGTTGGTTATAATCTTACTGGACACATTTCCTCTTGAGAGTTTACACAGAATGCATGCTCATTCACTTATCATCCATACCGCTTTATCCTGTAGACAGGGTCACGGGATGGGCTGGAGCCTATTCTAGGGAACTTATGGCATGAGGCGGGGTACACCCTGGACACACACTCATTCACACACTTTTGGAGCACCAGTTAGTCTAAGCTGTTTGAGGAAACCAGGAAAAAAACCCACCAAGCACAGGGAGGACATACATGCAGACAAAGCCCGAGGCGGGATTCGAACCCGGACCCTGGAGGTGCAAGGTGACGGTCTTAATCACTAAGCCAATGTGACATCTCATTAATTAATGCTCATACCAAAACAAGAGCTTCATAATTTCAGCTAGTCAGAAACTGTTGCTAATGATCTCACTGGATTTTCACACATATTCCTTTGTCAGGTTTACACAACATGGTTCGGAACAACAAAAACAACAACAACAACATAAAAATGTTAATATGGAGATGATTCTGTGCCAGTGTTCTGCCAATCCATGCTACCTATCTTTTTTCTCCCATACTTAAGGGCTCTGTGCATGCAAAGACCAACAAGCTTGGTAACTGTTTCATTAATTTTCATTGATTATGTACTGGGAGCATTATTTAATGGGTATAATTGATGTATCAATTTTTCCAATAAATATATGCTGTAATAAAGTACCAAAAACATTTAGAGACAACATAATGCACCATCATTTGGCAGAATGCGGGATTAAAATGCAGTCAAACAAGAGGAGGAAAAACTGCCGCTCTTCATTAGTGACTTGTACAAATTGTACCACAGTGAAAAGCATGTTGTTTTACCCACCCTTTTACTTTTTCATTTTCCTATCATTCTTGCAAGAACAGTATTGTCAAGTGCTTTTGCAAAAACCCATCAAGCACTATGATAAAACTGGCTCTCATGAAGACCGCATCTACAGGAAGGCAAGACCAAAATGTACCTTTGCTGCAGGAAAGAAGTTTATTAAGAGTTACCAGTCTCAGAAATCACCAATTAACAAACAGCACCACAGATTAAGGCGTTATGAAGGATAGGATTTACAAATGATAAGTAGCAGATACATCTCAATATCAACTGTTCAAAGGTTTTTTTTAGATTATTAGATTATTGCATATTTTGGATTTTACAATGTAGAAAGAAAAAAATCAGAAAGAACTATGGAATTAGAAGGTGTGTCTAAACTTTTGACTGGTACTATATTTTTGATCATAAAACTATGGGGGTTTGTTTAATCACAGCCATAAGCCATACCAGAGTTCGTGGTTGTAATCAAAGAAAATAATGGCCTAAATACATAATAATAACTTATTAATAGGACTCAAAACCCTTCCAGATCACCAGATAAAAATTTATTGGGTCAAGAGGGAAAAATGTAGAAGGGAGCTCTCCAAGCAGCAATCATCACATTATCGCCTATGTACTGTATTAGATAGGTTTGTCAGGCCTTGGGGGCCCCCTACTGGTGGGGGCTTTAAGCTGTTAGTTGCCTTGCCTGTTGAAAAGTTATTCTCTGTGATGATGTACAGTACCAGTCAAAAGTCTGGAAACACCTTCTAACTCCATAGTCGTTCCTGATTTTTATTCCTTTCTAGATGGTAAAACAAAGCTGAAGGCGTCCAACATATGCAATAATCTCCTTTAAACAGTTGATGTTGAGATGTATCTGCTACGTATTCTCTGTAAAGCCTTTATAACGCCTATATAAGTTCTGGTCTTGCTTTTTTGGTAGGGTCTTCATGAGATCCAGTTTCATCATGGTGCTCGATGGGTTTTGCAAATGCACTGGACACAATACTGTTCCTGCAAGAACTATTCCAAAAACTGCTGACCTTCATGTCTTAAAATAACAACTGTTAATGTTGTTACTTAATAACCTAATGGTATGTGTGTTATTTCATAGTTTTGAAAAATCCTGCATTGATTTAAAATATAGAAAATTTATTTAAAATAAAAAACATTCAATTAGAAGGTGTTTTCAAACTTTTGACTGGTACTGTATCTTCAGGCAGCAAAATACGAGGTATTCATTTATGTTATTAAAGTATATGCTATAATAATAATAATAATAATAATAATAATAATAATAATAAAAATGAAACTCTTTCACATAATACCTGCCGAGTAATATTTCCACCTGCTGGATACCTCAGGTAAGTGCTCTATATCAATCACATTCAAGATACAGTATTACTTGACCCTTTCTATTCCTTCTTGACATGTACATCAATCCCGCAAATCCGCATTGCACAGTGTGATCAGCTGTAAGAGAAAGCAATTGGAGAAACTCATTACCAGAACTTCTAGGTCATGCTGTGAGCTGAAAGTAAAGCCTTCACTTAACACACAATCTTAGCTTATAATTGCATCAAATATAATTAAAACACTGTAAACAATCTCTAGGGCAAAGTGGTTTCATTCGAAATGAACCATTTAGGAAATCTTTTAATTTGGATTGTTTTTTAGGTTAGCATGGTCTTTAAAAAATAAAAAAATAAAATACAAAGCCTTAATCAATTTTACTGCGACGACATCAGTATTTCCATAATATTAAAGGGTTTGATTTTAACAAAGTTCTTAACGTGCCTTTCATGCCTTTCATGACCATCAGCTTTTAAAAATATTTTTAATGGGGACCTAAAATGGACTATCTAATCTATGAAAAGATTTTTTTTTCATATAACTTTAGCTTCTCCAAACACTTACAGTGTTTTATAATTTTCTGTATACAATATGTCCAATACTATACAGTATTAATACTAATTTCTAATGCTTTGCTTTGTTAATCTCTAATATTAAAACTTGCTGTGTAAATGCATCTTTATTTCTATGCTCATTTATCATTGCAGAAAGTCACAATAGTTAATTTCTGCATGTTTTCTTGCTTTCCTAGGTAAAGGTGTGGAAGTACGATCTTCTGTCTCGTCTAAGGACAAAAGAATGGTTAACACAGGCATACAGTGTGGAAAAGCACCCTTAACCTCTAGCACATGTACAAATCAACAGAGAAGGTCTGGTCTTTTCTTTTATAAAGTCATTGTTTCTTTGTTTTGCTTATATATATATATATATATATATATATATATATATATATATATATATATATATATATATATATATAAAATAAATATGAAAGGCATTGAAGTCAAACCGGTTAGTGTAGCAGAGGATTATATAGAAAATTAAAAGGAGGTTTTACTCTCATAGCTGTGTTTTGCCCAATCAGAAGTCCTGGTTTGACTTGAACGCCCCTTATATATACAATGACAGAATGACTTTGAAGTTGTACAAATGGGTCAATATATAATTGTGGGAGATTTTGAGTTTGAATAATTCTGGGAAAAAAAATATTTATTTACAAAATATTATTGTCTTCCATGATAAATCATCCCTGAAATATTTTGTTTTTAGTCATTGCCAAGCTCAGGCAAAATTGATTTCAGATATTTAGTTTTAAAAACAAGAAGTTTACTCATTATTTGGTCAACTATGTTACGGACAAAACCTATAAGTTTTAACTTTAAGTAAATGTCAGACATTTTAAAAAATCATTACTCTTGGAACAATATGTGTCTATTTACCTACCTTTTCAATTAAAATACCCAATTAATTAAGAAAATACACATTTTGTTCAATTGAAACCCCAAATTTCAAGTACTGAAGTAACCGGTCTGTATATTTTGTTTCCAAACTGCTTGATTCATGATAATTTTCTTGATGAAATTATGCTGAGGTATATATTTGACAGCTACTCAGTTTCTAAATATTTACTTGGAGATTAGGGAACCATTGAAATACATATATATTTTTTAAAAAACATAATGGTAACTTAATTGACAGCCCAGTATCATAGTTGACAAAAGTAACATAGTTGACTGGACATGACAAAGTAGGGTGATGTATTTAACAAAAACAATCCTAAACTATATCAATTATTATATGTTAGCTAATCTTTTACTGCATTTAATCAAGACCTGTTGAATATTTCATGAGATAAAGGAGAAATACAGACACACATCAGTTTACAAGGATCAATCACAACTTTATTAACAAGCACATATATCATAAGCAAGAGATCCTAACATAGAAAACAACAACAACAAAAGTATCAAAAACAGCACTTACACAAAAATTCCACCATGTAAACATTTTGAAAATCTTGTTTGTGGAATGAAATACAGTAGTGCATTGTATTGAACAAAAAATTATAGTGCACTGCAATAAGTAACAATAACCAATAAGTGTTTTATTCTGTTGGTTAACAGAATAAGTGTGCTGCATTGGATCAAAATTTTAATTGTGCAAACTGTTGTATCTCAAAAACATTCATATGTTAGAACCCAAGTAAAACATTGGCATACCCTCCAACTTCCAGGCACCCATGAAACCGGTGGAGACAGAACACACTCGCCATTTTCTGTTCTATTAGTGCTGTCAAAATTAGTGCGTTAACGCATGCGAATAATTTGAAATATTTAACGCATTAAAAAAAATTAACGCAATTAACGCGGTTGCAGTTTTTTTTATTTTCTGTTGTGGCCGACGTGTGTTCAACGTGCAAAGTAGTATGGATAAGACCAAGGAAGGACTTTTAGACGGAAAGTTTCAGTATAAAACTCTGCCGGATGGTCCTGTGGATAAAACAAAAGTAATCTGTACATTTTGCAAAGCCAAATTTAAATACCAGAGAAGCAATTCGTCTTTGACATATCACTTAAAAGCAAAACACCCCACCGAAACAATCTCTACAGGGCCTCACCAATGTAAATTGCATTGATTGTTTTGAAATTCAAATGACACAAATGGCACATACCTGTGTTTTTATTTCTGTAATAAATATGGCTTTCAAGCCAACAGTTAATTTGGAGAATATTGATGGTTTATTGCAGGTATGTTGTTTACATGAGAAAATCTGTGTTACAAGTTAAACAAAAATTCCAATAAACAATCATATTTGAATTTAAATAGTTTCATTGTCTTGAGTTTACATTATTTATTTACATATCCAAAAAGTTTCAGTCTTTTAATTGTGATTAATTGCAAAAAATTGTGCGATTAATTAGTTAATTTTTTTTAATCGATTGACAGCACTAATATATATATATATATTATAGTACTGTTTGAGGTTCTTTCTACATAACCTTCTAACCTTCCTGGTTGTGGAACTGGTTGTTCCTCACTGTCAGGACTCAGTGGTGGGGTAACAATAGCAGAAGCCTGTTTCTTTCTGCGTCTGCTCTGTTCCTGGGCTCTTCTCCAGGCCTTTCTCTTTGCACGTTTTTCCCTCTCACTCTGTTCAGATATGGGCTTATAGTATGCACCTTGCTTCCTCTTTTCTCTCCATTTCTGCCGGCCTTTTGCCAAGTATGCCTCCCTTTTTGCAGGATCAGCATCTCGCCGTGCACGGTAACGGCGCTGCTTTTCTGCAGCAGATAATCGCGGCATTTGCCTGAAAACAAGTTTACTTTTATAATATTTATTGCAAAGTATTTTATAGTTACTGTACAATTGGTATATTAAATGAACTCCTGAAAACTATAAGAACATGTCATGAATGTCAACTATGTTACTCTTAGTCAACTAAGTTACCTTTGCAGAGTAACATAGGTGACTGGTAACCTAGTTGACATTTTTGCTGTTTTTAGGGATAAAATCAAAATGGTTGCCTAGCACCAGACACCATATGGCATTTTACAGAGAGGTTCTTCTAAATATTATATGTACAACTGAGTAAAATTGAAATTCAAAGTTATTTATGAATTCATTGTAGTAACATTGTTGACATATGATAAGTACACATTTGCCCCAAGCACTACTTTAGGTGAAATAACTGAAAATGTGGAGGGAGAACATACCTTGGAGTCTTGCTAGTTTTCTCTTCAGGAGGAAATGATATCATGTGGAGCAGGTCATGTGATTTGGAAAACACACTCTTCCTTTAGGGGTGTATTTGCTATGGGTAACTTAGATGACAGCGACTTCTCGGACATATATTCAATTTGTCAATTTCTATTGAAAATGTGACATATTGCCCAAAAAGACACATTGTTCAAAATTACCTCAACTTAATGTAAATAATATAATTAAAACTGTTTTTGAATAAGTTTTTAAAATGTTTTTTTAGGTAATGAGATTGTGGTTGCAATTCATTTCGGACGGTTATTTAGTTGACATTTTAGGGATATCTAGTAAATTTTTATAAATAAATGATTATTTCCATAATAATTAACTATGGAATTTGTAAAGACAAGATCATGAAGAACACTGAAGACTTTTAAAATTTTATTTTAATAAGCATGTTTGCGAGATAAATCTCATGGACATGAAATCTCCCTCAATTATATATTGACCCAAATGATTGTGGTGTGGTCGTCTCAGACAATAAACGGTTGTTGCTGTGGTTAAAGTGATGAATGGTTAAAAATTATTTAAAAAAAATCTGTCTATAGCATAGTCCTTTAATTTTAAGGATCAACAAATACATTATATTTCACCAAAGTTTACATTTAATGTTAATTGATTAAACATCTTTAGTCAGTAGTTTTCAATAGTAGAAAATGCCACTTTTTTTCCAGTATCAAATGTCAAAGTCTTTCCAGTATCAACCAACACTGATATATTCACTTCCTCGCTTAAGAAAAAGTCGCACACTCTAATACTTTGTGTTTATAATGATAATCGGATTGCCTTTAGCTTTGATTATGGCACATGTTTACATTGCTTCGACAACCCTATTCAACACTACAACGTTTTTTTTTATCCAGAGTTCTTGTATTGGTGACAGAAGAGTTAAACCACTCTGTAAGGTCTTCTCCAGAACGTCCCAATGACTTTCAGTGGTTAATGTTGGGAGTCTGTGGTGGCCGTTTCTTATGGATTCTAAAGCTTTCTCATGCTCCTGAAACCACTCTTTCATCAAGGAAGAAAAAAAATCATAGATGTGATAACCTGGTAATTCAGTAGATTTAAGTCATCAGCTGACTTTATTTTATTGCCGGATAACGAAACTGAGTCTAGACCTGACCAGCTGAAGCAACCTCAGATCATAACAGTGCCTCCAGAGCCTTCTACACAGGACATTATGCATGATGGGTGCATCGCTTAACACACTTCTTTTCTTACTTTGACACGCCCATCACTCTGGAACTCATCAGACCACATGCCCTTTTTCCATCGATCCAAAATCCAAACTTTATGCTTTCTTGCAAATTTAAGATTTTTACTGATTAGTCTCACTAACAAATGGTTTTCTTATGGACACACAGCTGTTTAGTCCCAGTTCTCTAAGTTCTCAATACAGTTCAATATTATTCTTCTAGGTTTTTAATTAATGCGTTGAACAGTTTTTAACACAATTCCAATAATGTTTTATTTGCTTGATGCAGGTAAAATTATTTGACCCTTCCGAAACACTGTAACATCTTTTTTCGACAGGCGTAGGATAAGTCCTCTGACTTGGCTGTTTAAGAAATGAGACACTACTCATGGAATCAGTTTAACAACTTAAACAACTGTTTCCAGGTGAAACGTATTAACTGCGGCAGTATTTATTCAATCGAAGGCTCTTACGTATGATTATTTCAACACAAATGATAACTTTTTGTTTTTGCCATGCAGTGTGTAATACAATTGTCTCTCACTGTGTGATATATGTAACAATACACCGAGCGACGATAACATTAAAGAGCCCACAGGCGTAAACGAGCCTTGGGTGCCCATGAACCTGTCACTAATTTACTGATATATAATTGATAAATCAGTGCTATTCAATTCACCCAGCAGTGATGTTAGCGTTATGGCTGATCGATGTACTGTATGTAACATGTCATGAATGTGTTATGTGAACACACACAAGCAGCTTTAATTAATAGAAGCAGATGTGTGCAGTGGTTTTAATGACGTTTTGTTTTTCTTACAGCCAGCAGATGAAACTGGAGAGCGTCCAAGAAAGCGACCGTTCCCTCAAATGATGCCTGGTGAAGTGGTGACGCAGCCTGAAACCCAGTAAAGCAGAAGGGGGGTGGGGTGGTGGTGGTGGTGGTGGTGGGGTGATGAAAAAGGAAGAGAATGCGACACCGATGCGAGAGAAAGGACACAGATTAATATCCCCCAGCATGCACTCTGACACAAATGGCTTTGTTGTACCTTAATGGCACCGTCATAAGGTTAAGAAAGGCATGGAAGGAAACGATAGAACGGATTGTAAAAAGCTGGTGGCTTATAACATTTAGCAAAAAAAGTGTAGCTGTTTAATGAATTTCTTCACATTTTGGGCTGACCTTTTTGCACATACTGTATAAGGACTCAGACTGAATGCACTGTGAGTTTCTCAGTGAAGGGCTTTTGCAGTTTGCGCTGTGTGTTTGTGTGTGTGTTTTTGTCTCGTGTGAAAGAAACAACATGGTTATTTAATGTTAATTTTTGAACAATCGTAAATCACAATGATAATATTGAATGAAATATCGTGATTATTGTGTTATTATCAAATTATTTCCAGGCACATTTGAATTTTCAGCAGATTCGTGGTATCAGGTTCATAGAGAAAACGTATAACAACAACAACAACATAAGCAATTATTATGATTAGTATTTTTTGCGAATGAACAAAATATAGTGCAAAATTATCAGTATACAGTAAGTATTTCAGACTAATAGTGTACCCCAAATATAATTGTAAATGAATTAAGTATCCTAAATATTTCCTAATTATCTCATAATTTTTATTCATCGATTCTTTTTTTTTTTTTTTCATTTTTATTATAGGCCTTGTGTATTTTAAATTTGCAGACTATACATTACTGAATCATAAATCTGTGACATTTCTCATTTGCCACCACATGAAATTTTTTTCTAAGTTCAAAAATAAGTCAAAATATAACATTGCTTGATTGGTAAAAACTAAGCACTGACTGGTCCTGCTTATAATGAATATATTCATATTAATATAAATATATAATTTCAAATGACACATGCTTTGCGCTTTTGTGTGACGTGTGAATTATGGTGTTTAAAAATAAAGGGCAAGATTGTGAGGTTGTGAAGTTTGGTGTGATTTCGTGACTCGTATGCCACGTCCACTAGGCGGTGCTGACAGAATGTGACAAAACATCCATTTCAAACTGCACTTACATTTACATTTAGTCATTTGGCAGACGCTCTTATCCAGAGCGACTTACATTTTTATCTCATTACACATCTGAGCAGTTGAGGGTTAAGGACCTTGCTCAAGGGCCCAACAGTGGCAACTTGGTGGTTGTGGGGTTTGAACCTGGGATCTTCTGAACCATAGTCCCCCGGCACTTAATCTAGAAGTTTCTTAAAGTGATCAGCCTCGATGTTAACCTACCTCTAATACTAATATATTATCATATTGCCAATTGAGAAATGGTCAGAGACAGCACTGAAGAATTTAATTTAATTTGTTCTCCCTGTGCTTGGTGAGTTTCCTCCGGGTACTCCGGTTTCCTCCCACGGTCCAAAGACATGCACATGGTGTTCCCAAGTTGCCCATAGCGTGTAAATGGGCATGTGAGTGTGGCACCCTGTCCTTGCTGTATTCCGGGGATAGGCCTCAGACCCATGTCCATGTATGGACCATGTATCCAGAATAAAGTGGTATAGATGATGAGTCAGTGAGTGTTTAAGTTTTAGACAGTTGGAGTCCAAAGTTGCGTTACCCTTAACTGTAGGTCTCATTCTCACTCCTCTTCCTCATTGGCCTGTTTAAGCCAATTTTCCAGTCCAGCCTTCCCTTTAAAAAAAGTTAATTGCTTCTTTCCCTGATCTTGTCCTATCTTTTATCCGGCACTTCCACACACTTTATCTCCTCTATATATGTGTTCTCTTTTAGTACCGCTTAGCAGCTTTGGTTAGAATCCTGTTTAAGTTTTAAACTTAAGTTTAAGTTTTAGATTTCACTCTCCTTAAAGAAAAAAAAAGTCCATTAGTTGAACTTAGGGCTTACTGTGACTCGGCATAAAAGTAATCACCAGTTCATCGTCGATTACAATCAAATAAGTGTTACAGTCAATTTTTTTTCATGGAATAGTTTTTAACCCACGTATAAGGACATTATATAATCCTACAGTATGCCTGAACATTCCTCCATTTCTTATTATAACAGTGCTTGCAGGTTATAACAGTGCTTGCAGAATTTAGTTTAAAAACTTCAATAAAAAAAATCTTACAGTGGATGCTTTTAAACTCTTCATAGCAATGAAAACAGTAAATCTTTTTTATGTAATTTTGCTCAGAGAGGTAGTTGGTGGCTAGCTTGTATCTTCGTTTCAGAAACTGCCTAATTTACTGAACTGTAGTTGCTGGAATTACAAACCTCCTGTGAAAACGCACAATGTTCCTTTCACATTGACTATGTGCAAAGTATACCAACCCTCTCCCTTCTGACCAGTTAAACCAACCTTACAGAAAAATCATGCGCATATTTTACAGGCCTTAATGTACACCTAAAAATGTCCCTCGTCATCCATTTTACAAGATGACCCAAATGCTAGAATGGATGGAGTATCTTCTATCAACTGGGCCCTTGTGTGCTTCAATCAACAACAGGGTGTTCTAGTCCAGCCATCCATGAAGATGCATTATTGTCATCCTAAATGTGATTATTTTCCAATAACAGCAGAGGCACAAGCATCGTTTGTTTTATACACAACGTTTTGACAATACCAGCCATTTACTAAAGTGATGAAAATGATCCATCATACATTTTATCTATTTATTTGTTAAGTTTAGTTTTGTGGAACATCCTCATATTCTTTATTAGTTCCTCTTATCACTTATATTATAAAGGATATAAACAGTCCTACCATATTAATACCTACATGTTTATGTAGAGTTGCTATAAACAAATTATGCATTAATATAAACCTGTAATTTGCCTTGCAGCCAGCAATCCAGTCCAAAGCTCTGATTAAGAAAATGAATCAAAATCTAACCAGAACAGATCTTAAAAAAATGACATCTTTCTCTTTAGTGTGTGGGTAACTTAAAAGCATGCATGCACTTTTGTTAAGAAATTTGAGTGGATTTGCGGGGAACAAAATAGTTTAATGCATGGCCATGAGATACTATGTCGTGGCCATGACCTAAGAACGTATAGTAATGAGATCATTCATGTCCCAGATGTGACAGGATTATTGTTGATTTGGAGTTATGAGTTATTTCAATAAGTAAATTCAAATAATCATCCATCCATACTAAAAAGAAGTTATGAAATAAATCAAATCATTGATTACAAGAGCCTAAATGCTGTGAGGTTATTAAGTTTTGGCCATGCATTATACTATTCCTTACCTCACAACACTGTATCTCATTTCCACACCTAGCAAGTTTTGGCCACAATGTTCAATATTGGTTGATGTGCCATGGCCCCCATGGTCTCCTTATGTTATCATGTGATTTCTTCCTATGGGGATACCTGAAGATCCGTGTACACTCACAAATTGAGTAATTTCAATAAATTTAAGGGTGCCATCAGACAAGGAGTGCTCACGATTGATCATTATCTGTTGGCCCAAGTGATGGACAATTTCAAGCAAAGGATTGAAAGCTGGATTTAAGAGCATGGTGACAACATTTAAATTGCATAGTTTTTTATAACTGAATAAGTAACTCAAATGGCAAGTAAGTCATGGCCACAAATAGTATCTCATTCCCACTCCTTAGTAAGTCGCAGACACAAGATAGTATCTTGTTCCGAGTAAGTCGCAGCCACAACATAGTATCTTGTTCCCATGCTTTACTAAGTCATGGACACATCACAGTTTCTCGTTCCCACTACTTAGTAAGTCACGACCACAACATAGGATCCTGTTTCGACTACTTAGTAAGTCGCGGACACAACATAGGATCTCGTTCCCGCCACTTAGTAAGTCGCGGACACAACATAGGATCTCGTTCCCACTTCTTGGTAGATCACGGACACAACATAGTATCTTGTTCCCATGCCTTACTAAGTCATGGCCAGAACATAGTATCTTGTACCGACTCCTTAGTAAGTCGCGGACACATCACAGTTTCTCGTTCCCACTACTTAATAAGTCACGACCACAACTTAGGATCCTGTTCCGACTACTTAGTAAGTCATGGCCACAACATAGTATCTCATTCTCACACCTTAGTAAGTCATGGCCACAACACAGTATCATGTCACACGCCCAGTAAGTCGTGGCCACAACATCCCCTTGCCTCGTTCCCACGCCTTAGTAAGGCGTTGCCACAGAACATTTTTCCCCAATGTCACCAGAGGGGCTTTGTAAAAAATGGCTTTTCCATGATCTTTTTGTTTTTTTTTAAGGCTAAGAAGCCTTATATGTGTTTCATTTAATGAAAGAACTGTAATATATTTAGATCTAATTTAGACTTCAATCTCTTTGTCATTCCATCAGGAGCTACAAACCTGTTAAGGACAAAAACGCGTCTCCGTGACGTCATAATGCCCCACCTTGGCGCGTGAAAGTGACTGTTTTTAGGACCGCGCGGAAAACACAAGTCATATGACGTGTTGGAAATGAACGCACGGGCACAGCGCGAGGCAGGAGAGGATCGCGCGGGCGCGAACACATACACACACATACACACACACTAACTGCCTGGGAGCTGAATGGACAGTGTGTGTGAGTGTGTGAGCAGTGTGGATATATGGAGTGGAGGATGCGTGCTTCTCTAAATTAAAAATATATTATAACACTAGCAATAATAATAATCATTAATTAGTTAATTAGTTAATTAATAATGGCCAAACAGCATGGGAATGAAGACGGATCGGTAGTGGTAATCTCGTCCGCGGATCTCAGTGAAGGAGACACCGATGTGGACTCTGGGGAAGGAGAGGACCTGAGTCTGGAGGAGATTTTATCCTTATACGCTCAGCCCATTAATGAGGAGCAAGCCTGGGCTGTGTGTTATCAGTGCTGTCGGTTCCTCAACCAGTTCAAACCCAAGAGACGGAATTCCCTTAACCAGTCCGGTGCGGATGAAGCCAGGAGGATCGAAGGACCAGGAGATGTGCGGATCTGTAAAGACGGGACTGTTAAAGTCACCAAAAGGAAGAGCTCAGGTAATCACGTAATAATAAAAACAATAATAATAACAATAATATGAAAATAATATAAACGACTCTCAATTACGCATGCGCAGTACGTCGTGCGGCTTTGTTACCTAGTTTGTTTGTGTTTCCCAGACACTTTGTATCGATAATCTCTTCCACTTTCACCAACATGAATCAAAAATCTAAATATCAGGGTTTGATCTCAAATGAGATATCGGAGTGCGCTTCCTAGGGGTGGAAGATATTGTTCTGTACCCCATCTAGTGCACTTATCTAGGGGTAAAGAAGTGGGTTTGGGATTAAACCAAGGTGTCGGCTATATACAGTATATAAATAAATAGGGATCATGACTGCAAATGCAGGCTGTGTATTTTGTACATGCAGTATATATATTTTATTTTTGTATTATTATTTTGTTGTATATTCTCCATTCAAGGATTAAAAAGAAAAGGGATTAAAAAATGTGTTTTCCATATTGAGTGTAAACAATAGGATTGTGCATTCAGTGCTGAGTGACAGAATGGAAGCAAAATTCTCATTCTCCTGCTTACGCTTTATAATAGGTAAAAAAAAAAAAAAAAAAAAAGAGAAAAATGACAGGATGTGTTTTTGCAAAAGAAGTGCATTAGTGGCTCAGTGGTAGGTTTCTCGCCTGATATGCTGAAGGTCAAGGTTTGATTCCCACCCAATGTCCAAACCCCAGCCATTGGATGCAGTGCCGGTCCCAAGCCCGGATAAAATGGGAGGGTTGCATCAGGAAGGGCATCTGGTGTAAAACCTGTGCCACGTTGATGTGCGGATCGGATTGTCCGCTGTGGCGATGGGGGCAGCCGAAAGACTAACAACGACGCCGTTGCTAGAGGAATGCACAAATATTTCCACTAAGACTTCATATGTTAACTTCAGTTTTATTTACTATATAGCGCCTTTAACAATGGTCATTGTCGTAAAGCAGCTTTACAGAATAAATTAAATGTTTACGGTAATATTTATGAAACATATTTATAAAATTGTACCTGATGAGCATGCCGAGGGCGAAAACTCTCTTTTATGTATTATGTAGTTCACTTTCATTATTGGAGGCTCAGGTACAAAGGTCTTGAACTATTAAACAAATGCAGTCAGAGGCCATTAGAGAACAGCTGTCTGCATCAGCCGTGTCCAAGACCGTCTCATATATATATTGATTTTCATAACAGTGTGAACACCGTAAATCACATTTTGGATTTGAGCCAATTCCATAGTACAGCATGTGCTTTCAGTCTCAGCACCTCTGATTAAATTTTTTCATTCAATTTGATCCCAGTCAAAATGGTAAAATTTCAATTAGTCCGACTTTTTCTTTATAATTTAAACCTCTAATAAATATGAATGAATGTGAAGGGGATTTTGGTGATGGTGGTGTAGTGGATCGAGGTTTCGATTTGTGCCTCTGTCTGAGTTTTTGTGGGTGGATTTCATCCCAATTGACGTTTCTGTAGTGCGTGAGTGTGTGTGCCCTGAGACGGATTGGCACACTGTCCAGGGTGTACACTGCCTAGTGCCACGGGTTCCCTGAGATATGCTGCAGGCCTCACGCCACCCTGTACCTGATAACGTTTATAGGTAATGAGTACATTTTGAGGACCTCATAATCATTTTGATTTCTGTAGAAGGGAGATTAGGAGGCTTGTATAGCTTTGCAACATTTGTGTTTCAAAAAAGAAATGGCTGAACAAAGCATTAGGCGAATCTGAAGTACTGAAGTAAAGCTAAAGGTTTAAAAGCAAAATGTAAAGACATGGACTAAATGAGAGGCTGAAAAGCTGAAAAGCTTGCAAAAAAAACCTTTTTTTGCGCGTGATTGTTGAGTTTAGGAGAATGTTTCAGACTAACAGCTGATATAGATCATATTGATCCACATATTTTCCCATAATAGTGAAATAATATTAGTATTAGTAAGATAGTATAATGTTTTTGAAAAAATATTTAATGTATTACATTTTTTAGACAAGTACTCCTTTTGGCAAGAAAATGCTCTCATTCATGTATACACCGTGTATAGAAAGCCAGGTTTCACTCTCTATTTAGAAGTGAATGCTGTCTCAAGTTTCCCCAAGTCGCCCCAGGGTTCTGGTTTCACTCTAGTGTTTATAATTGTGTCTTTCTGCTGTTTCGGTCATTTTTTTCTCCTTCCTACGAATCAATAAGCACTGGTGAGCTCGATCGTTTTCTCTTTTAAAAAGCATCTCCTAATAATATTCTTTAAAAAAAAAAAAATTCTTTTCTAATGTAACCATTCCATCCTTAACTCAAAATTTTCATATTATCCTATACATCCTGTCTGTCTTTATTAAAGTATAGTTTTTAATTTGAACTAAAATTTGACTGTGATAAATTTTCTGTAGTCATTTGTTTATGTAAGAACTATATCATGGGGATACAGTAGGCGTAGAAAAACAATCGGATCAGAATTCCTGTTCCTCCCCTCAATTAGTTTTTCAATACCGGCATATCCTGAAGCGTTTCATTCTGTTTGTGTCATTTTATAAAAATAAAGAAAGCTAAAATATTTTAGTAGTTGAATTTTTCCTCCCTTGCCATACTGTATATCTGTTAAATAAGACTCCTAACGAAAATGCATTATGAATTTGATAATCATATAAGATTGCTCAAGCCAATTGAACATTCATGCGACTTTCAGGATGAAGCAACTGACCTGAGCTCTTTTCATGATGATTTACTCTAGTTGTAAGTGATCCAGCCATTAAAGAGATTCCCAGTGTGGAAATCTATTGAGTGAGAGTTAAGGAAATGAGTCTCTTGCTGCCTTGTCTCAAGGACCCCTTTATTTATGAATTTCATATATACAAGGAGTGTTCAATTTAAAGCAGGACTTGTGATGAAACTTCCTGTAAGTGGAGGTGTAAAACTGATTGATGTTTACAGTAGACTTTAAGCACAGTACAGTGATGAGCGTCAGCAAAACATTTTAATCATTTTAAAGAAGATTGTACCTCCAGGTGGCTTGGAGCTGACTGCAGTCGTTCTCGTGAACTTTCAGCTTGAGTTGAACACCTGATTCTTGAAAATCGATGGATAACTTGCAAAGTGGTGCAGCGGTGTGTGTAAACTGTACACACAATCATTCACCAGCACCACTTGCACATTACAGGAACTCGGGTGGGAGTTATTGCCATATCCCTCGTTCAGTCCTGACCTCAGTCCAAGCCATTTCCACATGTTTGGGATATTAAAGGAGTTCCTGGGAGGCCAGCGTTTCAAAAGTGAATCAGATCATGGCTCTGGCGTCCTCGGAAAACTTTCTATCTTGATGGGATCCAAGCACTAGTGAAACACTGGGATAAGTGCATTAATGTAGCAGGGGATTATATAGAAAAAATAAAGGCAGTTTTTACTCTTATAACTGTTTTTTGTTATTCTGCACAATCAAAAGTCTTGAACGCCTGTTGTAGTGTAGTGTTTACTCAGATATATACTGGTCCTCCTGGAGTACAGCTTTAAACTTACTTGTGATTTAGGTTTAATTGAGTGACTCATGATGTATTGTGTATTTTCCCCGACACAAACACAGGAGCTGCATTGTTC
This sequence comes from Clarias gariepinus, assembly GCF_024256425.1. Taxonomy (NCBI): domain Eukaryota; kingdom Metazoa; phylum Chordata; class Actinopteri; order Siluriformes; family Clariidae; genus Clarias; species Clarias gariepinus. Next base: position 13,257,068 of record NC_071127.1, on the reverse strand, counting down.
CTCGCTCCGGCAGTGTCCTCGGAATAGCTCGCATCATCATAAATAATCAAGCTTCTCATTATGTCTTCAAATCTTAAATGTGTCTTGTAGTTGATGGTTCTTAATTTATCTCTAAACACTCTTTAATTAAGTGATCGTTTTCATGCTCGTTCTCTGAGACGATGAGCGTTGTTCAGAGCGATGGGGAATTGGAGCGGCTTGTTAAATGCTGGGGATATTGTCTGAAAAGTAACATTACCAGTTTTCAGGCTGATTACTGGATACTGGTGGTTTTGTGCTAAGAATTTTGCCGCTGTACCCTTTTCTCGTTTGAGTCTCAGAGGGGGGCAGGTGACCGTTGGAGTGACACTAGGTTTATTCATTAGAGGCAGAAAGAAACTCAGGCAGTCGGCCAGACGTACCCAAACATTATGTCACAAGTGCTATTAAATGGAGGACTGAAATGTGAGTGTGTGTGTATGTGTACCCGTTAGACCAGACTGTACTTTGTAGTTTTTAGAATTTACACAATTACACCACTTCACTTTTATCCCCACTTTCCCATGCATTTCTTTATTATGTGAAAGGAATCTCTTATGCAAGAGTCTATACAATGTAAACTCCTTTATTTCAATCTGTAACAGTTAAAAATACACACTTTTCTCAAAACTCTTGTTTTTTTTCCTTTTGCAGATAAATACACGCAGCACAATTCCTCCACAGAGGTGAGTCATTTATTTCCAAAAGCTTTTTTTTATTTATTTTTTTTTAAGTGAAACTTTTGAGTCATGCTGGAAATTTTTTCCTTGAAACAGGCTTCTTGAATGGAATTTTCAGCTATCCTTTAGAGAGAGGATGTTTAGTGTGTAACACTAGAGGCAAAGAATACGCTATATCACGTTTGTTCAGCGTCTATGGCGACCTAATTGCTTTACTTTACCTTTCACTGGCCGCCTTTAGTAACCAGTTGTTCCAGGTTGGCATGACAGCTAGAACGCAATGCACCCCGGCGTGTGTGGATTTCTGCTCTTAAAGAATTTCTGCTTCTTTGTTAACACTTCGGTTTAGTAAGAAAACTCCTTTTGAATTACGAAACTATAGCTCAAAACGGGACACTTCAAGTGTCTGGGTAGTAAATAGAACAAAGATGGAAAGGAGTGGTTAAAAGGAAACTTTATACAGGGGGATTACATGCGCAAAATGCTGCTCTTTTGTCAGCAGATCAAACATGATGTTTTTTACCTAATTACTACGTTGTATATTAGTCCCTAAAGATGGGGGCAAAAAATTGATTCAGTTACCGCAGCATGATTCGTTTGTGTGGTAATCCATGTATCTACATTAGCATGGTGCTGTAATGGTTAGCACTGTCGCCTTGTACCTCCAGGGTCCAGGGGTGCATGTTCTTGTGGTTGGTGGGTTTCCTCCCACAGTCCAAAGACTGCAAATTAGGTTAATTGGCACTCTCCCTAGACACGCACACCACAAGGCAATTAGGGAACGCCAATTAACCTAGTTTGCATGTCTTTGGACTGTGGGAAAATTCATGTGCCTGATCTGCTGGCTGATTTTTTTTTTTTATATACTTTTTTAAAATATACAGTAAGTCCCCTACGTACGAACATTTGAGTTACGAACTTTCGAAGATATGAACATGCATTCGCAATCACAGATGGTACATCACGTATCTGGAGTACATTGTCACGTGCGTGCGGCATGCATTAGCATGATCAAAATCAGCGACGTTGAAGCTGGTACTCCTTTTGGTTCTTTTAAGAAGCACCAAACAAAAGAGACAAAAGTGAAAATAATTGAGAAAAAAAGAGCGAGGTAAAAAGTTGACAGACACTGCTTGATTAATTTTTTTTTTTAACATAAATCGTTAAACCGTTAGCATGATTCTAATGAACACTGCACTGTAATATATTGTATATAGCCAATTGTGTTAGTATCCTAATACCTAAACAGTGTTTGCAAAGTAATTTGACTTACGAACTCGTTCGTATGTAGGGGACTTGCTGTATATATTTGCATTTGTGGTGGTAAATGTTGCCGTTCCTCTATAATCCTGTAGTTGGTGTGCTCTAAACTATTTCCTTTCCACATTGGCAGGCAGCAGAGCATCCTATGTGGTACGAATCAGGACATTTATATAATTGTGATACTACAGTTTTGACCTGTTTGGTTTAGCTGGCACATGAATTTCTGATTTTCCCCTTCTGATTTTGCATCTGATTTTAGCCTGAAAAATGTATGGCCCATTCAGCAATTGTAAGCCCAGTTGGCTAAATCGAATATGTGCGATTTGGGAAGCATCCAGAATGAACAGATGGGACAAAGCAGCACTCGTACACAAAATCACCCACACACAAGCGCATATGGTCTTTATTACAGCAAATCTAACAGCATGATAAAAAAAAAGTAAAAGTATGTTTTATGAATGTCTTTAGTGTGTTATCACCTATCGACTTGGCATGCAGGAAGATGAAGAAATGTTTCATCACGTGATACTGTTTGCCAATTGCTCTGATGTTAAACAAACACTCAGTCATGATCTGTCTCTTTGCTGCAGTTATACAGTGCTCAATCAAGCATTCTGCCATATCAGCATGCATTGACATGTGAGAACTGGCAGTCAGTAAATGTTTGTCTAAAACAGTCATGCATACAAATAGGTGGCAGTGAAATATTTGCTCTGAATGATGTCTGTGAAAAACCCAGTCATCCATCTTCTCACCCAGGCCTGTGTGTATGTATAGGGTACAGTAATGCTGTCCAGTCTTGCTCCTTGAGACACTCTGTCTTCTTTCTCTCTTTCTTGGCTTATGCTTTAAGGACGTAAATTCTTTTCATTCGGACTGGGATAGATGTCACGTGGTCATATGCTCACTCTTCATTCACCTGCTGGATTATAGAAGAGGCTTATTTCAGGTTGATGAGTTCCCAGATTAATTTAAAAATGCAGAGATCATGAAAGGCACACATTTTTCATTTTGTAAAAGTGTTTGTTTTCTAAGGGTGGGTCACTGGTATGTGTGATGTATAAGAATAATTTTGTCACAAACAGTTTAATGTCTTTTAATTCATTATGAGGTGGCATCTTAACAGAAAATCACATAGATGCGTATCTGGTCTTCAAGAATCAATCGACTACTGAGATTAGTGGAAACAATAGGGCGGTTGGTTAATGTTGGAAAATAAACACTAACATGGTATCCCTGGATCGTCCAGGAATCCCATGGCCTGGCTCACCTATCCCAGATGACGCCATCCAAATAGGGCTTTTAATCACGTTTGTCACCTTCATATGAGGGTTAATTGTGTTTATTTTAGTATTGGGTGGTGTCCTGAGTTACCCAATACTATCCAACATACCTTGCTTACTTCACTAAGCTACAAAGTGGCTAATATCTATTCTGGAACAAGGGGCAACCTTGGGTTCTGGCGACAGAACAAGTTTCAAAGTGTGCAGTTCCTTGAATGACCACTAGGGCTCCAAAATAGAGTCAATCCCCATAGAGCACCATCCTAAAATATCCAACTTTACCACAGAAACAAACAGATTTTCTTCTCCAAAGCTAGATTTTCCATTTATGATAACTGTTATGTTATGTTAGTCATCAGTTAAAATTATATTAAGCTATAAAATAATCCATAAATGGGGGTTTAGCTAGTTAGAAAGCTAGCTTTATTGCAGGTGTCAAACCGTTAGCTGTCTGCTATTGTTACTTTAGCTAAGTTTAATTGATTCAGCTAAGTGGCATTGTTGTGGTGACAAAAAATGTGGAAATTGGCACAAAATGATGTGTAGGGTGGGTATCATGGAGTTCATTCAAATCCAAAGTAACATTTTAATATAAATTAACAGTAATCACCTTAGCATTTTAGCTAAGTTAAAGCTAAGCTAGCAATCTTGTGGTGACTGAGGTAGGTATGTGTGTTCTAACCAACAGCTAGGCTCTGATCGTTTTGCCCATTTGCTCATTTATGGATTAACCGGGATTTCGACAAAGTCAGCTCCTGCCAAGATGGTGATAAACAGAACTCCCACAGTTGAGGTCTTGTACTGTCTTCAGTTTGCAGACTAATGTTAGGTTACAAAGCTAATGTGTAAATCACTTCCTGCAAAGGGCAAGTGTTCTCCCTCCTCGTCTTGTGCTGCAAATAGCCACCTGTGTGATACAGATTCTTGCATATCATTTACAAGAAGGAAATATAATTGGAATACATGGCTGGTGTGATTCATCCTTTCCTCGTACCATCTTGTCTTTTTTTTTTTTTTTGTAAGACTGTCTTCATCATGCAAGGAGTTGACCTACTTTTGCCATTAACTTAGCTGAAACCCAAGCGTCTCACAAACAGATGAATGGCCAGTCACACTGGGTTGTTGGCCTCATCTCAATAGCTTTCAATCTGAACAGACTCAAAAGCCAAAATGTGTGAGTGCTCTGGAGTCTTTCTTCTTTTAGACGGCACTTACGCAACAGGCAGCCTCCTGCTGATCGCAGACTCTGCTTGTCCCATGATAACACCAGCCGTTACTCTCTAGAGAGAAAAGACTCTGATCAGAAATCAGTGTCCATCTGGCGGGAGCGAGTCGATTAAGCAATAAGAGACCATTACTATGGTGCTTAGACAAAGAGGATCAAGTTTCTTGTTTGTAGAGTTGAGGATTATCAGACGTGTTGTTATAACCGGAATAAATTAAAGGGTTTAATGCATACTGTTGGTTAGAGTTTTTTTTCTTATAATTATACAATCCTTCATTGCCGTACGAAGGTACTACAGTCTGGAATACGTGCTGGAACAAACATCCTATACAGTTTGGTGTGTTTCCAAATTTTTCTGAAGTTTGGTGCTGAACCTTAAATGGGTGTGATGATCAGGTGTTCTTATACTTTTGGCCATGGGTATATGAGTAAATCTTTTTAAACTATGATCTGTAATGGTTGTGCACCACAGGATGTCTGGTTCTCTCCTGTATTCAGGTTACTGTCCAGAGTCTTGATGTTCTCACATGCAAAAGTTCTCCAGGTCTCTCCTTCCTTCCCAAAAACATGCTGGTAGTTCAGCTGGGTATTTTAAATTGCCTTAACATGTGAATATGTTTGCCATTTTATGACTGCTGTCCCATCCACAGTGTATTCCCACCTAGTACTTAGTTTTCCCAGGATAGACTCCAGATTCTTCTCCACCCTTATTATGGAAAAGCCTTTTAAACAGATCCTCAAGTAAAACGCGGAATTCAATTATACAGTACGAGAGGTTGCTTCGTCATTGGCTCCTCTAAAATTGCACAAAGCCTAGTCCTTTCACTTCAGATTTTAATGCCTTCTCATCTGACCGTGTGTATGACTTTGTGAGTAAGTATGATGCAGGGTCATGCACACTGCTGTGATGCACGTTGTCTGAATTGAAAGTAACCACAGAGAGTACATTGTGTGCTTATGACCCCAAGAAAGCAATATGGTCCAAAATAATATCAAAGAAATAATGCAGTAGTCTTTTTGTGGATGATGGCAGACAGTCGGGCTTTGAGGTGAGAGACGGCAGAGTGGCTGTGATGTGAGGCAGTGGTGTGTGAAGGCCAAGCCTGAACCCTTCATTTTTCACCGAGCCTGATTTTTAGATTTTTTTTTTCCGCAGTAATGAGCACATACAGTATAACACAAAGCCCTGACTTCATAACTTTCATCTCATAAACAGTTGTTTGATTCAGGGGACACAGGTCAGCTAATGCTATTGCTATGCATAATAGCACAGGTAGTAACTAGTATTAGAATTAGATTTTTTTTCCTAAAATAACCTATAAGCTATAAGGATTGTTTGATATGATGATTACCAAAATCATACACTGCTACTATATCCAAAGACATTTTATTTGATTACATAATATGATATTGTATAGTATTATATATTATATTACTAGACCTGTTTTTTTTATGCAATTTAACATCAGAATATGAGTTTTTACAAAAGGGGCAGTCCATTTTCTCATCAATAAAATGGAAAATGAGCCTAATTGACACAAATCTGGGATCATTTTGCATAGGCCTTCTGAATTCTCTGATAAATATGTGACGGCACCAGAAAGCCCCACCCCTTTTTCCTTTGTCAAATGCTATCGACTGGGGTGTCCTTACTGTCTGACAAGCTAAATAGAGAATATTTTGTATTCATTAATATAAAATAGGGTGGCATGCTGGCATAGTGGTTAGCACTACGGCCTCACATAGCATCTTTGCATGTTTTCCCGCCCCAATGGACTGGTACACTGTCTGTAGTCTCTTGGGAGACCCAAAGTCTCTTGGGATAGGCTCCAGGCCCATGACCCTATACAGGATAAGAGGTATAGAAAATGAATGAATGATTGATATGAAATAAAATCTGTCAATGAACATTAGGTTTGAGTTACATAACAGCTTACATTAGACAAGCATTTACTGTATACCTAACATCTGGTGATTATATTTATTAGAAATGTACCTGAAAAAAATATTTTGTTGCAGAAAGCAAAAATGAAAACAGAAAGAAAAAAATGAAAAAGATTTTGATCTAGGAGATAACATAAGAGCCTGACAAATGACAAACTCTTTATAAAAACTTTTTACAAGTACAGTAATATTAATGGTCACTATTAATAATTAGATAGTAATTTACTATGCTCTTTTTCCCTCTTTAAATCATTTAGTACTCAAACGTGCTTGAATGCTTTCAGTAGTCGTATGAACATAAAAAAAAAATTTTGTACAACTAATATATAAAAAATGTACTGTTACATGGTTTTTTTTTTTTGGTCCTGTTCATTTTTCTTGCACATTACTTATAGTATTATGGGCACTGCCAGCAATAAGTTCCTGATTGCCCAGCTTGAACTGCTCAAGCTGGTACACTCTTTTCCCAAGTGGGTGAAGGCTGATCGATGGAAACCCTTTATGAATTAACATCACCAGGTTGTTCTTCAGAAAATAAAAGTAATGTGGTTAAAATCTTCAGACCGCGCATAAGGAAGCTTTAAAATACCTAACAGCTTATCAGCTGCCTAAGATGGTCCACCAGCTGGACCTGTTTTCATTTTTTTGTAGCTGAGCTGACCTGTTCTCCTTTTTTTTAACCAGGGTAGTCATTCATTGTTGAGTATAGTAGGAATGCATCTAAGCTTCATGCACCAATGTTTTTTTCCTGCTTAAATAATTTCTATCAAAATAGATGTTCCAGGGGTGGTCATCACATCGCCTTATTATGGAACTAAGGTGCATTTCAATTGAGTGGATTGTGGAGATTTGTGAAGGTTTGGCCAGGAGTCAATCTTATAAAGCCATCACATTCTTTCCCATGGGACTTCCAGAGCCAGCGCCAGTGGAGTGAGACGAATAGGTTTAGGTTGCAGATGCCAAACCTCACCTCCCCCTCTGAGAGGATGTAGCATGTTTTTAATCGAGCGCTTCATTCTTCCCCTTGGTTTTAGGAATGATTTAAAGTTGCAGATCCACATTTAATCTTTATGCCATTATGAAATTATATCTAGAGCTTGAGCAGGGAGAGATGAACAGATTTTGACTGATGTTTTGGCTGGAGAGGTGCAAAGAAATATTTGTTGCAACAAAGAGTAAATGTGTAACATAGAGATTGTGTTAGGAATGAAATCCCTTGTGGCGTTCAGGTTGAGAAAAATCCTGGTTTAAAATTTGTCGGTATTATTTCTAATATACTTGGCACAGTGAGTCATCCTTGAGGGGATCAAACATCCACTTTACGGTTACATAATGCCATCCAAGGAGCTCATTTGCGTGTGGGTCTGTGCCACGCTTTCAAAATCTCTCCTCTTGGCTTAGTTTGATTTTTGGCTCATTATAACTGCTGTAGATTTGCTCCCTTTAGGGCCTTTGAGACATATTTCTAATGCGGTATGTGTCTTTTAGCATTTGCTTAAATGGTGGACGGTTTTTTCCTTTGGTACTATAAATATTTTTTGCACGTTAATAGTGTTATAACTTGAATTTTAAGAAGGTGATTAGGCCTGTGTGGCTAATACAAAATTTGTTTGCTCTCTTCGCGAGCACATAGAATGCTACTTTTGCTGCATGTTTAAAGTTTGAGTAGCACTTTGTAGTTTTCTACTACTGTAATATCAACAATATTTTTGTATATACTGTACTGTATAGGCAAGTTTGGATTCAAAATGCGGTAAAACAACAACAGTGGACAACTGGGTGTGGCTTAGCAAGAAGCTACTGTAGCTTGAGCACAATATCAACTAGCTTAGCGATAGGCTAGCTGGCTCACATTAGCGATGATTATATTCTGAAAACAGTTAGTACTGAGCATGTGTGTATTAACTGATCCCAATCAAAGATAGTGTGCGTATTTAATCCATTCCGGAGGCGAGTTCTTAAGGTAAGAATTCGTATTGCGAAACTCATTTTCCCATAAGAAATACTGTAAATGCAAATAATCCGTTCCAGCTAGCCAAACATATTACCAATATTACTAATTTGCATATAAAAACATTTAGAAACGACTAATTTAATGTAAATTAAGTAAAAGGTGAAATAAATAGACATTAAACCTCACTTAACCTTTATGATTCCTCTTGGCTTTAAAAACGAAACTGAAAGCGGCTCTCTTTTCTTCTTGCTACCGTCCTTGCTAACATTCTTGGGACCCATGATGTTTTATGTCTTCACTAAATCTTGCACAAAATGCAAAAACAATAACACACAATAAAATATGTAAACTCGCTTCGCTTGGCTTTCCACTTGCGCAAGTTTCAAGTTTTAAGTTTAGAGCCATGAATATAGCATAACCCTTATTATTGAGCCACTGAGGGTTCTGGGTACGGAGCTTTGTGTGCATGGTGGGAATGGAGGTGGGTCAAATTCTATTCAGTTCTACATCTTTAACTGTGTTAGTACTGATAGAGTTTTGTTAACATCTTTTTATATTCCCCCTAGATGGTGTTAAACCTCCCAGTCTTCGCTTATTGGTTCCTCCTTTTTCTACTTATCTCTAATATGGTATTACTTCCTGTGGTTATACAACTTTATCTCTTTGTTTCTCCAGATTTCACTAGAAGGTGTTAAACGGCTTTTTGTCTTTGATATAATGAATGTTCATGATACAGGGTGTTTGGCGCAGTAGTTAAAAACCTCCTCCTATCTGAAACTGGAGAATATTTGATACTCCCATCATGTGTGTGTGTGTGTGTGTGTGTGTGTGTGTGCCTTACAGTCAGACTTTGACAAATCTTGCCTAAGTGCTACAAGATCCCAGCTTTCTTAGCTGACTCGGTGTAAAGGCTCAAGTATACTAACTTAATAGTAGATGTGTTGTTGTGTGTATGCGTGTGTGTGTATGATTTGGGGTTATATTTTACTTTCCTGATAGAGATTAGAGCAACTCTGGTACAGTGACTGTATGAAGCAGTGCACTCTGTGAAGCCTTAGTGCTGAGATGTAAAGTGGTCGCTTATTCCCATGACTGGGAAAATGCGAAAGATTAACTGGAAACAGTGTCAGGTGATTATGTTGAAAAGCACATTGTTCGAGCCGAGCGGCCGGATGATGCGGGGAGGCGGTGGAAGAACCCGAGTTTGACTCTGAGCAATGATGTCATGTGAACATATCTCAGCCAGGCCTCTTGTGTGTGTCTTTGAATACAGGAAAACTGCAGCTTCGTGATTAGTTTACGAATTATGAAAATTGCACCGACCGCCATACAAGCGTGAAAGAAAAAGCCGCAATACTCTTACAAAACCTGAGTATTTGCAGAAGATGGAAGTGTTTTGTATTTGTAGACATTTGCAAGTTTACCTAAATTTAGTTATGAATTAAAATTTCATAATCAATTAAATCTGACAGCTCTACTACAGCTCTACAAGGGGCGTTCAAGTCAAACTGGGACTTGTAATGCAATTCCTTCAAAGTTTCATTTTAACTTTATTCTGTATAAGATTTTTTTTTTTTCGAACTGGAAATAACTACTTGTTGCGAATATTTCTGGCATTTGTTTATGACTGAGTATGGACCGCATTACTAATAATCGACTGTCCTAATTCACTTGACTATAAACATTATGAAACATCAGAATAAAGAGAGCTTGCTACACAATGTAAAAAACATACAAGGCATTCTTTCTAAAGATAACACAGGGCACTACTTGGTATTTTTGTGCTTGGCTTGACTCTTGGACTTCTCGTTAGTACGTAATTGTCGGACAGCATTCATCTCATCTCGTCACGGTCTTCCCTTAATCGACGTCGCTCATCTTTTGTTGTTCTTTCTTTTTTTATTTTCTGTTCAGTAAGTCCCAAGGCCCTGAAGGTTCAGCTGGTTTCTGTCTCGACCAGACCAGACCTGGGCACATGAATTAACTTGTGGCAAAATGTATTCCCCCCCACCTATGACACTGAGCTAAAAATACTGCACATCTGGAGAGAGTGAAGAAGTCCTTTGCCATTAAAAAAAAAAAAAAGAATAAAAATCCACCAGCCAGACATGAATAATACAGATGACTTACCACTCTAGGACCGAACACTTAATCTCATATCTGAAACATTAGCTATTAGTCGATAGCACAGACATGAGAACACCGTCCCAAACCTTGTTACAAAAGGATAAGGTTCATATTTCATTCCCTAAGTCTGTATTAATGCACTTGTGGCTGGCGAGATAACTCTGTGACCATATGTTCGTCCTTCCTACATTACATTGTGCCTGGTCTGTTTGATTCATCCATCCCTGATTCATCCCAGATCCAACTTCTTATCAAGCCTCGAGCTCCCGGCGCAGAATCTGTGTACTTGGTTTTATTTCACTTGCTGATTACATCTGGAGTCTTTGACTTGCAAAGTGAAATAAGGAAGTTTAATATTTGCTTAGTCACATCTGTTGGGAGATTGATTCTGGTTAATTATTGGTACAGTTCTCTAATAAAAGTGATACTGTATAATGAAGTTGCTGGAAATAGTGGAGACGAAACGGATCAGGCGCTTCGTTTCGTTCATGAGAAAGTGTTATTGGTGTAGTCGTGGTCTCAATACCATTTATTTACAGTGAGATTTTTGCCTGAGTCTAAGATTTTTTTAGTAATAAAATTGTAATAAAGTTACATGCCATGTTAGTGCCTTTGATTAAAATTTTCCTAGGCAACCCACAAGGCCGAATGTTTCGCCCATTTTGCTTTTTCTAAACAGTGCGATCCAGCATTCACCTGATCCATGGGCCCAAAAAGTTCCAATCACCCTCATCATCAAGTACTGGTGCATTGTATTCTGGATCTTTGATTCCAGCATTTGCTGTCTTAGTAGCTTGGATGTTGGAACTCTTGGCTGTATGAGCTGTGACATGACCGTTTTACTTATTACATCATCTATTTCTTTATGTGTTTTACTGGTGGAGCTTTAATTTAATAGCTAGGATTAGGTACATAAGAGCTGTCTGTGAATTGTGCAAACACCACACAGGCATTTCTGCTTCTCTAACCAGGAGTGAGAGCTTGAGAGCTGTGCCGGTCTTCATCAGATCCACATACAATGATAAAAAAAAAAAAATATCAATTTAAAAGCCGAGAACATGAACACAGACGGATGTTATGGCTGGCAGTTCAGCTGTTACTTTAGCCGGATTAGATTACGCAACGGCATGGTAGTTATTTTGGTTCGGCGGGAGATTAATGTGTGTGTGTGTGTGTGTGTGTAAGGCATTGCTTCAAATGATTCCTAGGAAACTTAACGTACCATGTGCCGCACATTTGTTTTTGTTCGGAGTGTGTTTCTCACAGTAGGCATACACCCTGTTCGGCGACTCCCTTTAAAAACAAAACCAAAAAAAAAAAAAAAACACACACAACCTGCCAGGCTTTTGTTTATGAGCAGTGATAACACGCTATGGCCTGGGCTGGAACGTGATCTTAGTGCAATCGGTATTTCAGCACCTTTGTGTACCAGGATTACATTAGCAGGTCGGCTTTGGAAACTTTGGAAACCCTTACATTCTGTAATAAACGCGCACCTGGTTCGGATGTCGCAGATGAGATTTTCAAGAAAAGCACTCGGCCGAGCAAAACCCGGCCTGCTTCACTCCTTCGCCTTCGAGTTGGATGTGATCACCCTCGCTTCACCTTACATGCCCTCTTCTCACAGCACAATTTCATTACCCAGAGCTGATTGCTGTTTGTTAGGGAATGCCACACCACTTTTCTTCCCTTCTTCTGTGTGCGCCAACTTGGGTTTTATGTTTACCAAAAATAGGCTCACCCAAGCTGATATAATTGATTGTGAGCATGCAAGTCATGCTAGATGATAACAAAGGACATCTTTGTGTCCGATGATGTGTGATGAAGTGGGCATCCTGCTTCCATCACCATAAAAAAAAAAAAAAAAATCAGATTATTTAACTAACTACCAAATTTAACTGGTCTCATATTCTGCTTGTTTGTTTTGCAGGTGATCGAGTCTCTGGGCATTATGATTTACAAAGCTCTGGACTACGGGCTCAAAGAGAACGAAGAGCGGGAGCTCAGTCCTCCGCTCGAGAAGCTGATCGACCTCATGACCAACATGGCCAACACCACGGAGGTAGACGCCTGCCCGGACGAGGGCTACGAAGCCACCGAGGAGGAAGACGAAGGAGAGGAGGAGCAGACGGAGGTCTCGAGCATACGCGGCTACCGAGACATCATCACGGTAAAGGATGAATCGCTGAACTGAGAGGAAATGAGACAACACGGTTAGGATGTAGCCCTTTTTTAAAAAAATAAACGTATAAAGGGATCAGGATTGATTCCTAAAAAAAAAAAAAAAAGGGCGAAAAAATAGCACAAATCATGTGATCAGGTGTAGGTACGAAGCCACAGTCTCAAACTGTTCATTCTGCTCACTCAAGCTCGATTAAAGTCTCGGTAAATTAATATTTTTTTTAACCTGTTTACTAACCAACTCGTACAGCGATGTGGGACAAAGTGTGTTTTATGTACACACGGTTGTGTATACTGTTCTTTTTCAGCTCTGCATACACATCTGAGTTCCAAGAAATGATTACCTTATTTTGATTTACAATAAAAATAATAGTGAACCCTATAGTGCGAAATTATACACATTTAATTATACAGGGAGATTTGTGCAGGGTGTGACTGGAATTTATTTTCACCAACGTGTATGTATGATGTTAAAAAAAAAAAAAAAGGTGGAGCACTGAGTCACCTGTGAACTATAAAGATCTGTGGGATTCTGTGTGAATAAAGGAAGAAGAATTTATCTGTAGTTAAAGTCATTTCATAATTTTCTCATCTTGTCCAAATGTTGCCAACATGTTTTAAAGCGATATAAAATAGGGTTTAAAGATCGCTTTCGAATCGCTTTAACCTCACTGTTTTTTTTAGAAGTATGGATCCCTGATACTCGAGCTTTTGTGGAAAGAGATGTCGCACATTCCAGGACGAGGTGGAGCTTGGGGTTAGGTGTGCACAAAAATGTAATTTGGCCAGTTAGAGGTATTTATGGTGAAGTGTTGTTTTTTTTTTTTTTTTTTTTGGGCTTTGTGTTGGTTTTCATGAGAATCGGTTAAGAAAAATAACAATCTGTAGGAATAGACAATAGTTATAAAACACTTGTATATATAGTGCATAGACAGTAGCTTTCAGTTGACAATGATTTTTCACAGGAAGATAATTCTTTGTTTTATTTCACTTTGTCCTAAGCAGACTGTTTTTTTTTGTCTTTAAAAAAATAGTCGATAGAACCAAAAAAAAAAAAAAAGCACTTTCTGGCCACTTCATTAGGTATAACTGCTTGTGCCAATGCCAATCACATGGCAGCAACTCAATGCATTTACAGTAGGCATGTAGAAGTTCAAGATTTAAGTGACTTTGAGTGTGGCGTGGTTGCTGGGCGGAGTATTCCCAAAACGGTTAATCTACTGAGATTTTTATGCTCGACCATCTCTAGGGTGTAAAAAAAAAAAAAAAAATTCAGTGAATAACAGTTATCTAGGCAAAAGAGCCTTGTTGATGCCAGAGGTAACTGGAGGATGCCCAGACTGGTTTGAGCTGATTGAAAGACAACAGTAACTTAAATTCAAATTTAATTTTATTTGTATAGCGCTTTTAACAATTGTCATTGTCAAAACGTAAAAACAAAATTATAGAGGTTCGATCCGATCGTCAGAATGATCAGATCGTCCCTGATGAGGGAGCCATGGGCGACGAGGAAAAACTCTCTGAGATGGCGATAGGAAGAAACCTTGAGAGGAACCAGACTCAACTGGGAACTCTTCTCACTTGGGTGTGTTAGGAGGCTGGAAGTTCAATATAACAGTTGATGTCTTTACGTTAATATGGAGTCTAGTTTGTTATTGGCGGCTCAGGTAGACTGTAGGAAATTCCAGTCCTGAACTATGCTGAGGAGCATCTCTGAAAGCTCAACACACATCGAGCTACATTAACAGTAGACCAAACTGGGTGTTGCTCCTCTCAGCTAAGAACAGGAGGTGCATGTGATCATCACAATTGGACAATGTTGGGAATATGTTACCTGGTCTGATGAGTCTCGATTTCTGAACATTTGGATGGGTCATGATCAATGAGAGCATGGATCCATCCTGCCTTGTATCAACCGTTCAGACTCCTGCTGGTGGTAATAATATTAAAGGAATTTATGTCCTAATAGAACATTTTCCTTCTTCAGCTCTGCACGTCCCACCTCCCGCGTTCATCAGACGCTCCCAACCACTACCAGGCCGTGTGCCGAGCGCTGTACGCCGAGACTAAGGAGCTCCGGACCTTCCTGGAAAAGATCAAGAATGCCAAAGAGGTGAGACTTCGTTACTGTCCTGTTAGCACACTGCCACATTTCCTGATGTATACCCTTGGAAATTACTCTCATCTGGCGTTTGGACTTTACCCATTACATGTTAGAAAGTTTTTGTGTCTAAAAATGACACATTTATAGGTCACATTTTGATACAAGTTAAAATCATATGAAATATTCTAGACTTCTGTATTCCACCACTATAAAAAAATCTTTAAGATCTGTTTGATTTCTTCTTTGTTGTCCCCCTAAATAAATATCATACATTTTCTTTCTTGAGAAAGTGTCCTGGAAATAGGAAAGTAATCCAGGATAACGCGTTACACCTACAATCCTAATATGCATTCTCATCCTAAAATAGCATCTTCTGGATTGTTTTATTCTTTTTAGATTGCATTTTTTTTTTTTAATAAAGATTAATCTGTGGAATGTCCAAAAGACAAGATTGTTCCTGATGGTACTTACTATAAATAGATTAGTGTTTTACTATAAATAGTCATCAGCCTCTTTTTCCTCGTTCTTGAATATAATGGGATAAAAAAAAAACACTTATATTAATAAAAAATGCCATCCGTTGACACTAGACCATAAAAATAAACCTCTAATTGAAGATAGCTTTGCAGTATCTATTATTATTATTATTATTATTATTTGATTACCAGTCTCATCCGGGCTTCAGTGGCGGAGTGATTTTGTATAGGCACAGAGGTCTCACCCCAAGGCACAACAATAGCAGCCTGTCCGTGGTGATGTTGGGACTCGAACCCGTGACCCTCCCATCAGCAACCCATAGACTCAACCCTCTGACTCTCCAATGACTTCAACTTGTGTTATGAAGTCTACAGTAGATGGCTGCAATAAAGCTGTACGAGTTGTTACTATAGAAACGATGATGCATTAAATTGAGCACAATGATATAATGTTAAATTCCAGCTTTTATAGAAAAAGTAGGCCACTTCCTTCGATTTTGATCGTCATTAGTCCCACTCCTTTGAAACTCTGTAGTTAAGAAGTGAAGCAGCATGTTTCACATTTGAGTCAGACTAACGTAACGTTTGCCTCTCTGATCAACCTGCGGTTAAAATTCTTCACCCTGATATAGCATGGGGGTTTTATGTTTCTCGCCAGCACCACTCCATCAGCTGTTTGCTGAGGGTTTGGCTCGTTATGCGTTTTCGTGACTACTCCTAAGTACAGGCACCAAGGAGGCTCTGGTTCACGCTCACGTCATGGGTGTGTCCCCTCTGGCTATTTTAAAGCTATCCAGCAGCTCTGCCTGTTGCCTATCAGAGTTCTCCTGACTTCAGTGAGTAACCGAGAAATGACTCAGTAATGCACAGAACATCATGTACAGGGATTGGGCAAACGCAAGAAAGTTCTCAGGCTACATTTAAATAAAAACAAACCAAAAAAAACAAGCAAAAACACATGATGATGATCACGAGTTAGTAGCACATAACTCTTAATAACGTCCATCGTAGTGCCTTTATTATTATTATTATTATTATTATTATTAATAATAATATTCTTTAAATAATTTTCCGATATTTAATGAATAGAATTATAAATAAGAATAAGCATTTAACGATTCCAAAAAGTATTCGCTCTTAAAAAAAAAAAAAAAAAAAAACACCCAGCACTTTTTAAATATTAACTACCAACTACGAGATATTAACAATGCTTGCAATGGATTCTTATTTATTTATTTATTTATTTAAATATTTTTTTAATAATGAATCATTTACTTTCAATTTATAATTCGACCTTATCACTCAGTATCGCATCGTCTCTAAAAGACAAAAAGACGGACAGAACGCTTCTTTCCATTTTCAAGGAGGATTCATTCATGAAATTTAACTGATGCAATGTCCTGTTGAACATGCGACCCGAGGAATATTCATGCATATTTAATACAGGTGAAACGTGAGTAAATGAAACTGTGAAAAACAACTTCTGTAATGGTTTACACATAAAAAGTCATCGCTCAAGCCTGAGATGGAAAAAATATCAGACAAAAAAATATGATCCAAGACATGATGATAGGTGATGTGCATCATGATATACAGTATAGGCTTCCTTAGAATGTTTAATATTTCTAAAATAACAAAACAAAGAAACCCATATTATAGTCAATTTGTAATTATAAAAAAGAAAATGAACATCAAGATTACAGTATTCATAATATTGTAATAACACCCAGCTTTAATCGCCTTAACATTGATGCAATGATGATGATAAAGATATTTTAATGATGTCATATTAGTGTAAATTGTAGTTTAGGTGATCTGGGCCAAATAAACATGTTGTATTGTAGCCAAGGATATATACTGTACATATATATATATATATATATTTAAATGTAATTATACCACATTGACTTTTCTTACATAACATCAGCCATAAAATGAAAACATAAGAGGTTTTATAATCAGCGTGTAAAGAGATGAGTGCATGACTACACTGTGTTTATTTAGTGCTCACAGTACAGAATGTGCCCATTTATTCCTTGCACCCACCATGTGACTCAAACCCTGACGTTCAACCGAATATCACGCCTGCATTAGCTGAACCCGAAAACCTGATCTCGGTTACAAAAGCTTCAGAGGAAGACGAAAAGACACGCTGCAGAGATGCTAAATATGGATGGAAGAGCTGTGAAGCCGGTGAATTGGCAGTCTCGGTCTCTCAGGATTTCCTTGTGAGCGGAGGCGGAGTATAAGAATAAGTCATGATTCACAGAGAAATCCCAGAATTCCCTTCTGTGGGAGTGATATGCATCATTCTGATTATGAATGGTGAAAGTTTGTGTATCCTATATTGTAATGATTTATTGTGTGTGTCAGGGGTAGCTCAGTGGTTAAGACATTGGACTACGGGTCGGAAGATCCCAGGTTCAAATCCCACAACCACTAAGTTGTCCCTGTTGGGCCCTTGAGCAAGGCCCTTAACCCTCAACTGCTCAGATGTATAATGAGATTAAAATGTAAGTTGCTCTGGATAAGAGCGTCTGCCAAATGCAAAATGTAAATGTGTGCTTGAGCGCTTTTAGGTAAGATTAAGATGTTTAAAGTCTTTTTGATCTTCTTTAAAAAGTAGCTCTCTTTTCTAGGTGTGTTAGAAGTTTATCTTCAGGATTTCAGGTGGTCTGTATAATGTCTATAAAATGACTGATCCCAAACAAGCATTTCTAACAATCCCAAGCATTCCAGACTGGAAGTGTGTAAGGGACTTACATTTTATGTCATTATACATTTGAGCAGTTGAGGGTTAAGGGCCTTGCTCAAGGGCCCCAACAGGGACAACTTGGTGGTCGTGGGATTTGAACCTGAAACCCTCCGAATCGTAGTCAAATGCATTAACCACTGAGATACCCCTGACTCCCTAGAATCTTTTGCTAAGGCCATGCCTTAACACATGTTTACATCTTTCATAGGTTATTTCTGCAAGCATTAATGAAACAATAAAACCATCTAGGCCTAAATGCAAACCGTCTTGTGCCTCCAGGGTGCCTTTGGCCCTTTGGTACTTGACTATACAGGGTGTACTGTGGTGTTTGGCCTCCTTGAATCAGACTTGTTTGATTCCATAGTTGGGATCTTTGGAGTTTGGGGCCCGGGTGGTGGTCTTGGGCTCATTGATGTGGAAGGCAGGCTGTAGTGCACTAATTGTTCTGGTGCCTTTCTATCAAGGCCAACATTGAGTTTTTTTCAGCAATTTGTGCTGCATTGGCTTTTATGTGGGATCGGACTGGACAGACTGGCCTTGGCTCCCCACAGGCATAAATGATCATTGGGTGCCCATGAGCCTGTAACCAGTGTACTGGTATATAATTGATAATCAATGTTATTCAATTCACCTGATGTTATGACTGATCGGTGTTCATGAAGATAAACGAATAGCAAAACTTCTCTTATTTCAATTCATAACCAGTGAGTGAATTGTTTTGCCATGATGCTCTCCATCACCATATTGATGCCTCAAACTAGATCAGGTGTTTTGAGAATAAACACACTTCTCACTTTTGTTTTGGTTCAGTCCAGTCCAGTCTGACGTCTTTTCAGATACATGGGTTAAATAAATGCCTCAAGCAGAGATCTTCTACAGACGTTTTAAAAACATGAACTCACTGAACTACTGTGTTCAGCTTTGCACTAAACTCTGCATTCGATGATCATGATCGAGAAGAAAGTCCATCTATATTTTAGCACTCATGACTACATAGTAGACTGATGTGGTGAATATTTGAAGTTGATTGACAGTTGCACTTGTCTTTTTTTCGAACAAACACTCGTATCTCTCTCCGGTTACAAAAAGCTTTTTACAGTGGTCTATTCGTCTATTCTCCCACGATAATACTTAGTTTTTAGAAATCCCACAATGCATTCTAAATGAACGCTGACCTCATTCTGCCTTTTCATTCCTTATTTCCACTCAGAATTTGCGGCGCATGGAGGGAGAGACTCCCGATGAACCTGTCCGAGATCTGAACGAGCTGCAGAACGACGACTGGGTAAAAACCTTATATGTAACTTACAGTAAATATAGAATTTAGTCATGGATTCATTGACGCCGACAGTATGAGTGTTTTGTGTTTTTTTTAGGATTAGAATAATATTGAGTCATAGCTCTTGTAGCGTACGTCTTGTGCATGCACGTCAAACTCGAGGTGTGCATTCTTGTGCCGTGCAGGCTCGATGCTGGGTGCAAGTGATGAGGGACCTGAGGACCGGTGTGAAGCTGAAGAAGGTGCAAGAGCGGCAGTACAACCCGCTACCCATCGAGTACCAGCTCACTCCGTACGAGATGCTCATGGATGACATCCGTTCAAAGCGCTACAAGCTCCGTAAAGTCATGGTGCGTGTGTACCGTATGTGCGTCTGTTGTTCCGATGAGATTTAAGGTCAAAGTCATGCTACAGTAAGAACTCGATCGTGAGACAAAAGATTTGACATACAGCATATAATGATATTAATGAGGAATTCCTCGGGTTTTTTCATTCACACGGGCGGGTCTTATTTTCATCGCTACGCAACAACAACTTTAGAAATGACTATGCATTTCGGTCATCTCGTTCCGCACACACCTCGCATTCCGACAGAGGCAATTAAACGCGTACTGTAAATGACATGCATATAAAACAGTGTCCAGTGAATGTGTTTTGTATTTTTCTAATGAGTCATTTATTGCAATATAAAACACAAGTTTACATTTATGTAATGAAGAAAATGGTAACAACAACATACAACTTTTTTTTTTGCATACAATAAAAAAAAAAATGTATGGACATTCATGTTCAAAAGTTTGTGCACCCTCTTTTAATTGTGTAAAAACAGTATAAATATCATCTGACCGTAGCGAGTCTCAGCATAACCTCAGATGAACAAAACAACTTTTTTTTTTTAACCGTGCCATTATTTGACAAAAATAAAGCAAAAAGGAAAAAAAAAAAAAATCATGTGGGCAAAACTAAGTACCCATTTATGATTCAATAGCTTGTAGATCCACCCTTATCCTACCCTCTTAAATCCTGTGGAAGCAGTAATATTTATTTTAAACTTATTCTTATTGCCCAGGTTTTTTCTTTATGACCTTATTTTTGTTAAATAAAAAAAAATGAGGTTATGTTTGCCTAATCCTATGTTTGCTATGATCAAATGGTTTTTATGATGTTTTTACACAATTTAAAAGAGGGGGCACTAACTTTTGAACATGAATGTCTATACATTTAAAAAATTCCAAGTTTTGTTCTTTTACTTGAACAAAAATATTGTTTCCCCTCATCCTAGGCCTTTTCCCACGTCGAAAAATTAAATTCCAAACTTCCGACACTGGAGACTCCTTCCAAAAAATGTGAAATATGTATGTATTATGAGCACGAGTATTAAAATCTCTTAATATAATGTAGCACTATTAAAACAATTGCATTAATATAAACCATAAACTTTCCAATCCATGCTCTTGTATGAAAACCACAATCAAATCCGTTGCATTGTCATTACATTTGGTTCTTAATAGCGTGGTAGAACCCGAGGAGCTCTTGAACGACGCGCATTCTGTCCCAAGTACGCACCTGTGTATCCTCTCATCTGAAGCGACATCTGCGCCGCCGCCGCTCTGTGAGCATCATTTACAGTATTATGCGCCTTATGCATAATAAATCTGTTTCGAGAAATGTCTTCTGTCTTGTGCTGAGAAGATGAATTTTAATCAGCACACTCCTCACTCCCACATTTTGCCCAAACCATTTCTGCGGGGTCCAGTTGTACATTTCTGTGTGCCCTCATGTCTATGACGTATGGAAGCAAATAAAGAATTGGCATCCAATATGCATATTTTCAATTCGATAATATTCGGCTTGCAAATGTGTTAGTATTGTCACGTTAACGTTCTAAGAATATAACGCCATACGGACGGATTTTCAGGTTAAACAAGGTAAGCCACTTGTTCTGTTTGTTTGTTTTTTTCCTTCCCTGCATGACTAGCTGAGGTGGAGTCCCTTATACAGTACAGTACATTCACTTTTATTTCAGTGCACGTGTACAGTCCATCCAGAATAGGCTATCCGAAGATGATCGCTGGACATTTTGTAGGTCGGCTATAAATCTACAAAATTAAATATGAATTAAGTAGAAATGGGAAAGGTGCAATACCCTGAAGAGATGAATTAAATAAATTAACTAAATTACGTTTATGCCATTTGGTTGACGCACCATCCGAACAGGTGAGGAACAGGTTGAAGGGCCGTGCTCCAGCTTGGTGGTGCTGGGGTTTGAACCTGGGACCTTCCGAGCTACCTCAAATTGATTGTGTATAATGCTTTTGTTTATGGAAATGATTTTAGTTTTGGCTTTCCATAAACGCACAACACAATCCTCAAGACTCCGTAGTAGACAAACTCGTCAGGTGACAGGTCTACATGATGCGTCATTTCTTTTTCTGTTCAACATCTTCATAATGAACCTGTCCATCTTTAAGGCCTCACTGATGACAATCCTATATATAGGTCTGAACTGTGACTTATTTTCCTGTTTCATTGTGTTTCAGGTGAACGGTGACATTCCTCCAAGGTTAAAGAAGAGCGCTCATGAGGTCATATTGGAGTTTATACGTTCCAGACCTCCTCTGAATCCAGTTAGTCTACAAACACACACACACACACACACACACACATACAGTGTTGAAAATGCGAAGTGGTGAAAAGGTTGCAATGTTTTCAGACCTGTGATGATCATATAATTAGCTTTTGTCCCAAATTGCATTTTCTTATATGTGTAACTTGACATAAGTTTAAGAGATGGACATGATTCTGACATATTTTGCCATATTATGAAAGCCAAACTACTACATTGTCAAAAATTTGATATTTACACATATAACAAGAGCCACGACTCCTTGTAGTTATTACGGAATAATTAAAATGATCTATCTCAAGTTCATAATAAACATTAAGAGTGATGGATACTATCATAAAGATACAAGGCATCATATCTAACATCATTGCATTCTGAGATGCTAGAAGGGCACACACACACATATATACACTCATTTATCATTTCACTACGGGCAAGTTAGCCTACTCTCAGTTTTTTGGACTGTGGGATGAAACCGGAGAACCCGGAGGAAACCCACCATGCAAACTTCATGCACACAGAGACGGGAATCGAACCCGGAGCTTGGATATTCAAGCCAACAGTGCTAACCACTATGCCGCCCTTGTCACCTGTTTACATTCTGAGTAAATTCTAGAGATGAGTGCGTGGATGTAATGTTTTCTCAATCCAGCCCATGGTGCAACAAAATTCATCTGCATGATTTTATGCACTGTACTGCTGCCACGTGATTGGTCGATTGAATAAATGAGCAAATAAAAAAAGTGAAGGCTTTGAGCTTTAAAAGAATAACAAAATTGGTACCGAATAACGTTATTGTGGAAATTTTGGAACTTGCATCAATCCTTACTAAACCTTAGAAGTAACATGTAATAAATAAAGGAAACTTTATAGTTCATCTCACAGCACTCCAAAAATCTAAAAAGGGTAACCTATGTATAATGATATGTATACTGTAATGATAGGTTTCTTTGTTTTTTTCTTATCTAACCTGCGATTCCAATGCTTACCTCTGTTAAGGTGGCCGCCCGGAAGCTCAAGCCTCATCCTCCAACACCTCCGAGCCTCCACGAGCGCATCCTAGAGGAAATCAGATCCGAGAGGAAGCTGAAGCCTGTTTCCCCTGACATGATACGCAGAAACCGACTCGGTAAAAAAAAAAAAAAAATTTTTACTCCAAATAAATCGAGTTTGTGCTTATTCCTAAATTTAAAGTACAAGAGTGTTCAAGTCAAACCGGGACTTTCGATTGTGCAGAATAACAGAACATTACGAGAATGAAATCTCCCTTTATTTCTCTATATAATCCTCAGCTACACTAATGCACTTATCCCAGCGTTTCACTAGTGCTTGAAGAAAGTTTACTCAGTACATTTGTCTGCTTCACGTCTGAAATTCTGGCCTCCCAGGAACTCCTTTAATAGACCAAACATTTGGAAATGGCTTGAAGCATGGTCAGGACTGTATGGGGGAACTCCCAGACGAGTTTCCAGTCAAGTCTTGCAGCCAAGCTGTTTTTTTTGCAACGTCTGCAGGGGGCTCCAAGCTGCGATCTTCATTCACGGCCGGATGGCCTTCTTTAAACATTTGCACCACTCAGATAGTTTACTGCAGCTAAGAGTCTCATCACTGTACTGAACTGTACTGCTTTATTCTTTCATACACAAGAAATTTCATCACAAGTCCCAGTTTGACTCGAACGCCCCATGCATATTAAAATTCTAGAGAATATATCCTAGAGAACCGCGTGAAACGCGCTCATTACAGTGGGAACGCACAATGCAGTGATCACATGACAGTCCTTATTAAATTAAAAGTATCCAGATGTGCCGGAATATAAAGAAAAGCCTTGATTATGGTGTTTCTTCTTTGATCTACAACAATCTAAGACAACATGCCTACACCAACAGAGCTTTAAACAAGGAGGGATACAATTTGATCTCTCACACACACACAACCCAAACCATGATCTCTGATTAGGTGCTCAAACACACCCTCAATTTATTGTGTGTTTCAAATGTCAAATGTAAAAAAAGTAAGGTGTGCGTTGCCTTTCTTGTTTTTCCGCTGTAATGTTTGCGTATCAACCTCACACTTATTTATTTTAAATCAAAAGCCGTGAAAATGTCATGCTGCTTATTAAGACATGAGTATAGAAAGGAAACGCAGAAACTGTGTGTGATTATGTGTGCTATTGCTTATGCATGCCTGCCCCTGCTGCAGCCTCGCAACCCATTCAGATTTGGAGGATTTTCATTTAGACATGGCTTACACTCACCCACTCCCGTGTGAATGCGCCATGCTTCCGTCGCTGCTTCCTACTTCTCACAAGAAACATCTGGTTTCTCTTTGCTTCCTCAGTTTGAAAATTCCTGTTATTATAAATGTCGGTCATTTTATTCACATTCATGATGATTTTGCTGATTTACAGTAGAGGATGGTTTATATAATGCTTCTAACTAAAAGTTTTTTTTTTGTGCATATTATATGGCACATATTATTAATAGAGTGCATCTAAACCATTTGACCAATCTGCTCTACGAAGCAAGCTTTATAGATTAATCTGAAGTAATTTAATCCTCTCGATTGTTTAAGACATAATGCAAACGTTGTTTTTAGTGTTTCGGCTGCTCCCGTCCAGGGGTGGCCACAGAGGACCGTCCCATCCGCGCACACACCTTGGCACGGGTTCTTACGCCAGATGCCCTTACTGATGCGACCCTCCCATTTTACCCGGGCTTAGGACAGGCACCGCATCCACTGGCTTGGGTTTGTGCATTGGGTAGAAATTGGACCAAGGCATATATAAAATAATAGCAACACTCTGGGTGGTACGCTTCTTTGGGGCTTCTCCATACCGTAACTCTTCCAGATGTGGAAAAGACAGTGAAGGTGGACTCATCAAAGAACAACACATGTCTCATATTGTCCACAGGCCAAGATTTTCGCTGCTGGCACCATTGAAACCGACGTTCAGCATTGGCACGAGTGACCAAATGTTTGGCTATAGCAGCCCGGCCATGTACATTGACCCTGTGGAGCTCCCGACGAACAGTTTAGGTGGAAACAATTGAGAGTTGAGGTGCACATTTAATTCTGCAGTGGGTTGGGCAGTTGTGGGTTTATGTGCTTTTCACATGGTCTCGAGCAGTTTTTTTCTCTACATTCATCCTAGCGTGTGATAAAGCAGCAGCAAAAGTTTGCTAAACAACATTTATGCAACTTAGTTATGTTTGTACAGCAACAAATCCAAGCCACTGGCGCAAAGGATTTCTGAGACCATTCATATTGCATGTGTGGTCCGATGTTCCTTCAGTTCACCACTCACAAAACTGGACATGCGTTCCTGTGCAGTTACATACCTTTAAACCATGATTTAAATTTAGTGTTTCTTAACCAAAAGGAACGGTGACTTTTTTTGTTTGAAGTATGAACATAGGATTAGTGTGCAGTTCTGGAAAAAAAAAAAGCTGGAAAGGTTTTTTTTTTTCTTTTCATTGGCAGCACGGTGGCATAGTGGTTAACACCGTCGCCTTGTACCTCCAGGGTCTGGGTTCGAGTCCCGCCTTGGGGACTGTTTGCATGGAGTTTGCATGTTCTTCCCGTGCTTGGTGGGTTTCCTCCGGGTACTCCGGTTTCCTCTCACAGTCCAGAGACATGCAGATTAGTGTGTGAATGTTGCCCGGAGTTCTTATCACGGTATAGTGGAATAAACACTTTGGTCACCATTGGCGTCCACGGTCCCTAGTTGGACTACAGAGGTTCCTAAATGAACGGATGAGATTCAAAATTACTCTAAACCCATTCTGACTGTTTATAGGATTGCTGTTAGAGTTCGAAAGTTTGCTGTTTATATAAATGTAGGAGTCTAATGTTGCATTGCGTTCTTTATAAAGCATTTCTAAATCTTTACACTTATCTTTTTTGTTTTCTTCTGAATGTCAAATTGCTGTATAGAATGCCTTCCCAAATGCGTTTAAATCCGCTCTCAAGATTACTTTTTTTTGTCCTTTCCTCGCCGTCCTGTAACGCTGGCCTGATCGCTCAGCAATGCGACCGCTTAGCATGTCCGTGAGTTTCGACTTATCAGGTAAAGGCTCTGAGTGAGCTTCTTAACCACAGTTTTACCCCCTGAGACTTTAATCAAACCTGCTGGTTTACTAGTTTTGCTTTGTCCCAGGCTTTTCTTCTGAAGAGAAAAGGAGTTAAGATGAGGAAGAGGTCAATGCAGCACATATTGTAACATTATATAAATATTACATTTACATTAAGTACAGTGATACCTCGGCACACCAATGCCTCGCCTTAAGAATTTTCGCAAGGAATTTGTTGCATTTTGTGCAAGATTTACTGAAGACATACTGTTGCACCATGGGTCCGAAGAAAGTCCGAAGTAGTCACTTCCAGCTTTCAGTTTTGTTTTCTAAAGCAGAGAGAAATCATAATTTAAGGTTACTGTTAGTGAGGTTTAATGTCTATTTATTTTATAATTTACTGCATATACATGTCTTTTCTAAATTTTTGGAACGGATTATCTGCATTTACATTATTTCCTATGAGAAAATGCGTTTCACAATACGAACTCGCCTCTGGGAAGGGATTAAATTCCTATGCCGAGGTTCCACTGTATTGTAATTATATTACAATCATCAGGATTAGTCTAATAATGCATGATCACTGTCTCGCAGTAACTCAAGGAAGCAGGACTTTTATCCTTTGTGAACACACGACTCTGAATCTATGACCAGGGCTGGAAATAATTCGGCTCCCTTTATGATTTTTTCTTCTTCTTATGGTTTCTCGTAGTTTTGTTTCCATAATATTAACACTTTGAACTATTTATAACTAGGATATACTGTAAGACGATAGTCATGGATAGCAATTTATTCCCTTGTATAAGTAAGGCTGCTTGTCCTGACTCCTTTCCTCCAGCTCCTCTTCTCTTAGTAATCAAAATAATTGGCTTACCGTTCCCACTTTGCACCATCTTTTTTTTTTGTGTGTGTGCCCTTACTGGCCTGCGTTTGCACTTTTCACTGTATGTGCTTGCTCAGTGAGTCACGTTGCCCATACCATGGCGGAATGGCTTAAATCCTTCCTTGTGTGTGTGTGTAGCGCTTTTTTGCTTGAACCCCCCCAACCTCCCCAGCGCGTGTGAACGTGGCTGATTCGTCAGGAATCAGTTCACAGCCTCATAAAGCAAATCCGAAAGAGAACATGCTTGCTGGTGTTGTTTTGAGATCATATTGAAGAATATGTTCCTTTCTAGGCGCGGGTAAAAGCATCAGCACTCCCCAGGACTTGTTCCTATGCTCAGGTAAAAGATCACAAACACACGCACGATGGTTGAACCGTTGATCCTCGGCACACGTTCGGGATGTGTGAGTGGCGTGACCTTTCTTATGAACAAGTCGATCTAAAAAAAAAAAAATCTAAAAGAGTTTGAATGAATTGTTTCCGAATTAAAAGACATTAGTTTGAATGAATTGTTGCTGTGAAGAAAATGCTCATCACACAAATATGGAAATATAAATAGATCATTTCAGAAATTGTTAGCATGTTTACCGGTTGTGTATCATGCATTATAGTGTTGGTGGGTTAAGTTTGCGTATCTAGCTAATCTAAAAATTTAACGAGACTGTACTAAAAGTTAATATCTTATGGCATTGTAAATTGATACAACTGTGTTGACTGTGTCCTACGTTTTTTAATTATGTCCCATGTCTCATACAGGCAGCCAGGGTACACCCAGGAAGAAG
The DNA here is from genome assembly GCF_024256425.1 of Clarias gariepinus. Classification (NCBI taxonomy): domain Eukaryota; kingdom Metazoa; phylum Chordata; class Actinopteri; order Siluriformes; family Clariidae; genus Clarias; species Clarias gariepinus. The sequence continues at coordinate 13,229,415 of NC_071127.1, read as the reverse complement.
ATTGCTGTCAGCACACTGGCGTTGGCTGATGACACTCCACCTTCTCCGAACCCTGCCAGCGGAGAGCAGCCACTCTTACAAAAGAAGAAATTGCTCAAGGCACCGACGCTGGCCGAGCTCGACAGCTCCGACTCTGACGTGAGTGTTCGAGGGCTCTGTTTGTGATGTGTAGTGATACTGGGGTAGGCTCCAGGTCCCCGCGACCCTGAATACAGGATAAAGCGGTATAGAAGATGAGTAAGTGAGAAGTAAAGCATGTCCCTCTGATTCATTAATCCATGTTTTTGTTATAAAAGGATGACTCGAGCACACAGAGAACAACCAGCAGCTCCAGCCTATCCACTTCTGTGGTGGACGGCACGTCTCCGGATTCCGTCAGGGGCAAAAGGAGTAAGCTCTCATATTCAGTCCAGTCCCTGTACCTGAGCTGTATCAGAGGAATGTTTTTTGTTTGTTGCACCACATGGTGACCTATGATTAGTATACTGGTGATGGTGAATGCTGAGTGGGAGGTGAATAGACGAGAGGGGAATGGGGTTGTTACAGAAACAATGTCTTTAGACATTTTCCAGCCTGTCATAGTAAAAACACTTGTTCCTTCTTTTAATCTAATCTACATCCTTTGATAAAATTTAATGCAAAGGAATGAGGGGTGGCTCAAGACCTTTGCACAAAACTGTTATTACTCACACTCACTCTTTCTATTTCTCTTCAGTCCCTCCTCGGCTCGTCCCCCTATCGTTCACACCTCAACCTGACCGCCACATGGCATCACAGCGGAGGCACTCCAGCGATAAGGAGACCACGGCCGGATTTCGGATACCTCCCCCTCGACAGACCTCCAGATCTCTGGTATGTTGATCTGCATTGTGATTCAGACGTCATTTACTTGATTCTTGCGAAATAGAGCAATAATATACATTTTTATTTCAATATATTTACTCATAATAGCAATACCTGTATCCGTTCTTATTCATGCGATTATATCCGGTCAGCCAATCAGGGGGAGTGGTAGTTTATGCGGCTAAGGCTCTAGGGCTGTAGGTTGTTGGTTGGGGGATCTGAGGATATACGGGTTCGAGTTGCGCCATTGCCACACCCCTTACTATGCAGCCAGTGCATCCGGTGCCAGTCCCAAACCCAGTTAAAATTGTGTCAGGAAGGGAATCCGGCATAACATCCGTGTCAGGTTGTAAGCAACCCCTTGACAAAAGCAGCTGAAAGGTATTTTTTTTTTTCGAGATTTTCTCCATTATTTAGTCATGTCTAATTCCTCCCCGTCACTAGGGGGCTCCCACATTCAGCTACTACTACAGTACCACTCAGTCAGGAGGGCCAAAGACCATCAACTGTTTCCTCCGAACCACGTGACGCCAACCCACCGCATCTTTTCAAACTGTTTGGTCACGCATCGTTGGGGGCGGCGTAACACACTCGGAGGACAGCGCTGTCCGCTCCTTCTGCTTGCGTGAGCTCACAGACGCCCCTGATTGGCTGTAGAGCCGTGATTAATGTGGGAGGACTAAGTACCTCGCCTCTGAGAGAGCTCGGCTAGCTAGATCAGCTCTTTCTAGACCTCCAGCTGCAAGAGGTTACAGCATCTCCTTGGAATGGAACTCGCGATCTCCAGATGATGGGGGGATCGCTTTATCACTGCGCCACTTGGAGGCCCAGCAGCTGAAAGATTAACAACATATTCAGTCAGCCAATCATGTGGCAGTAGAGCAGATACAGATCAAGACCGTAAGTTGAAATTCAGATACAAACTCGAGTTAGCTGAACTTTGGAACACATTTATGCACGGAACGAGGGTTGTGGAATTTGGCCACGATTACTTACAAACTTCACAATCGGTGTGCAGAAAACCGTATAATGACCCAGACTTACCTACTATAACATACTTATTTACCTCTATTTTGAATTACAACATACCCAACAAAAACTGAACCTTTTAATGTGATTCCTGCTGATTTTTATAGCCATGCCAAATATATACGAGATTTAATGAAAATAATTTTTCCTCACTTTCTGCACTGTGTTGTAGCTGCCATTGGAAAAGAAGGTAAATGCAGCCTCTTTTCCCTTTACTAACACTCATACCTTGGTATAATTGCCTCATTGCACTTATTATCATCTGTGTTTCATGTCTCGAAGTCGTTGAAAAACATTATAACATATCAAGGCTATAACTGGCTAAAGGTGGAAAAAGAGCAATGGGGCAAATATACTGTAGCATTACAGTGTTATAAAGAAATGTCCAGAGTATAAACACTTCTGTAGTTTGACCCTAACACGTGGTTCGGTGTGGTATGTGGGGGTAAATAAAGGATCGTGGAAGCTACTCAATACTCTCCAGTTTTATGTTCATGTATTAATGACATTGCAACGCACATAACAGCATAGTCGACAGCAGGTCACACCCTAGTATGCTGGTATGTCTTTGCATCACATCCATTTGTGTTTTTGGTCATGAACTGTGTGTCCCGTGCTTTGGTAATCTGGTTTGAGGTGTTCACATGTTGTTGCGTGTGTCGCCGTGCTGAGATGTCTATCTTCAGGTATGCTTAGACTGATGTGTGTGTGTTTAGGAGGAATTCTGCTACCCTGTGGAGTGTCTGACTTTGACCGTAGACGAAGTGATGCACATCAGACGGGTCCTGGTCAAAGCCGAGCTTGAGCGGTATCAGCAGAGCAAAGACCTCTACAATGCCCTGAAGAAAGGAAAGGTGAGTCGCTTGTTGAAAGCACTACATAATAATTCCTGACTTGAGGGCATCGAGGATGCCTTTGATGCATTTTAAATGTTTATAATGCTTTAGGAATATGACTGTACAGTTTTATGTTTTTTTTTTGTTTGTTTGTTTGTTCTCAGCTTTGCTTTTGTTGTCGGACAAAGAAGTTCTCACTTTTCACCTGGTCCAACACGTGTCAGTTCTGCAAGCGGTGAGCCAAGCCTTTATTCCCTATTTTCTTTTATTTAAGAAATGTATTTATACTGGTGGCACAGTGGATTAGTCGTAAGGGCTGTCACATTGCCCTGCCAGGGTTAGGGTTCGATTCTCGCCGCGGGTTTTGGGGAGTTTGCATGTTCTACAGTACCTGTGCTTAATACGTTTCCTCCAGGTTCTTTGGGTTCCAGTCCAAGGACAAGCAGATTAGGTTAATTGGCGTTCACAAATTGTCCATAGTGTGTGTGTGTGTGTGTGTGTGTGTGTGTGTGTGTGTGTAGGTTTGTGTATGTATATACCCCACTGTCCAGGGTGTTTCCGTCTCACGCCCAAAGTCTCCTGGGATGAGCTCTAGGGCCCGTATTCCCAAACCTTCTTAAGCCTAAAAGTTGCTCCAAGTGTTAAAAAAAATTCTAAGAATTACAACATTTTGTTAGAAATTCCCCTTAAATTCAGAACTTAATCCTAGTAAAGATATAAATGATTCACAAAACGTCTTAGCTCTAAAAACAGCTCCTAAGGTTAAAATTGTTAAGAATTTTAAGAGGCTAAAGAGTTTCTATAGTAGAGGACAAAATGGCAGAAAGAAGAAATATTCTTCAAACACTGAACATAAAGCTAAAAGTAAACACTCTCTTCTGTCCAATTTGGTTTCCTTGTTGTTTTACTTCCTTTTAATCCCTTTTGGGTTGTTGACTACATACCATCCAAAAGTTCAACCTAAACAGTCCTGCAACCGTGTAAATTGGTAAAAGCTGAGCTGTTTTGCTCCCATCAATCTGAAATGGATCACAAGTAATAAAATCAGTACGGTAAATAAATACAGTAACCTACTGCATGGAAACTGGTTGCTTTAAAAGTAGACACATTTTCAACATGTGGTTGTTTTAATTAACTTTAAGATATTTAGCCTATAACAGAAACTTTGCATAAGGTAGCCTGTAGTCATGATCATACAATTTCTTTATATACAAACATTATGATTTCACTGTCTGTTCTATTATCATATGATATATTTTCACAAAGTGCGCATTTTTCAAGACTTTTACAAATTTTTTTTTATCAACCAATCACAGTCCTTGAATTGCTGAGTCATCCCTAGCAACGGGGTCGACCACACCTCCTCACTAAGATACTTTCTTTACTCAGAGTTGCTCTAAGAAGTTTCCTGAATCACTTTTAGTCTAGGACTCCCAGCTAGGACTTTTTAGGCTAAGATAGGAGATCTCTGAGAGAATTTTAAGAAGCTTTGTGAATACAGGCCCAGGCTGCCTCCGTGACCCTGAACACAGGATAAGTAAGCAGGGTAGAAAATAAATAAGCCGTATATGGTTGTGTATATGACAAATAAAATTTGAACGCATACATTTTTTTAAAACAATATTGGAAAATAGATTGAATTTTTCTTCCACATCAGATTCTTGACATACAATTCCAAATTTATTTCCGTTCCAGACTACAGACTATGGAAAGTTTCAAGGGTGTGAATATTTATTCACGGATCTAAGAAAAGCCTGACTATAATAACTGTTTTTTGTGCTGCAGTAATTACTATAATTATATGTTAGAAATAATAATAAGTGTTAAAAGGTTACAAGAACAGCGTGCCGGTTTTTTATTTATTTATTTTTTTTCCTTTTATGAAATGTGTTTTTGGAAATTACTGTGTTGTAAGAAAAATACACCACTTCAGGACATGCCGTTACTGGAATATCATCAGCCGCACTTTTGTTTGAGTAATAGTGTAGGCTTTACTAACGAACCTCTGCTTTATTTGTTACAGAGCGGTGTGTTCACAGTGTTGTGAGAAGGTATGTACAGTATGACTCCCGGCTCTTCATGTTACACGTACGCCTGCTAATTCAGGCGTCTTTATTATGATACTGCAATGTGAATAGATGCAAATTAATTACCGAATCTCATTCTTTAAGATGAAGCTGCCCTCCAAGCCGTATGCCAACCTGCCCGTTTACTCTCTCGGCCCCACTAGCCTGTCTAAGAAGGATGCTGGAGTCACAGCCCAAGCGGAGAAACCTTCGTCCAACCAGCGCAACAGCCTGAAACCCTCCACATCCAGGTTGGATTTTTTTAGACAGAGTTTTTTTTTCTTTTGTAGATCAGAATAATGTATTTTACTAAATTCTTCCATCCAATACAAGAAGCTTCTTCCCGTATTTAATTTTTTTTCCATTTTTGTGCAATATTACCTGGAGGAATTGTTAATATTAGATTAATAATGCTAAGATTGGTGGCACGGTGTTGTAGTGGTTAGAACTGTCGCCTTCAGGATCCGGGTTCGATTCCCGCCTCGGGGTCTGAGTTTGCATGTACTCATCGTGCTTGTTGGGTTTCCTCCAGTGCTCTGGTTTCCTCCCAAAGACATGCAGATTAGACTAAGTGGTGTTCCTAAATCGCCTGTAGTGTGTTGACCGGAGGTCCAACCATAATATTGGGCACAATGGTCGCCACTGGCCTCCACAATCCCTAGTTGGACTACACAGATTCCTAGATGGACGGATGGACATGGAATTTAAAAATTTTCAGAACCATCTGGTATAAATGACATATAGGGGTAAAAATCTTCTTCAGATTCCAAACACATATTATTTGCTTTAAACAAGTGTCACGGAACTGAATTTATTTTCGTCATGTTCACATTACAAGCCACATTTGTAAATTGTACATTTTTATTTTTTTTGGTCGAACTGAATTTTCATGTCATGATGGTTCACATTTATAATGTACAAATGACTTTTATCTGGCTCTAATGTGAACGCATCTTTCCTTTGAAACTGCATGCGCGCAAACATATATACATGCATATATATGTGTATGTATATATATATATATATATAGATAGATAGATAGATAGATATGTGTGTATTTATATATGTATGTATGTATATGTATATATGTATATATGTATATATAGTATATATGTATATATTAGGGCCGGGATTTGATTTAAAAAAATAATCAAATTAGAGGCTTCTTAATTAATTAATCGAAATTAATCGCATTTAAATATTTGACCTGAGAACAGTGAGAAGTAAGTTTTTTCATATGGATTTTTAGTATACCATTGAATAATGACTCTTCAACCCTATATGTTTAGCATTGAGGTGATACTTGAGGCTCGATGTGCTGCGGTGATATGCGAATTCCCTGTTGCATAGCTTGCACACAACCATGCTCTTATCGACGCTTCCATCCATTCATTTTTTATAACAAAATTTCCCATCCACAGGGCCAACCAAAGCGGTCTCATCAGCTTCTTTGTCCATGTTCACTGTGGTTTGTTTTTGTCTGAACGCTAGTTGGTGCTCCAGTATAATCGGTCTTCCGAAACTCATCCAGTGAGAAACGTTCCACGGTGCAAAAATAAGTGCGATTAAAATGTGTTAAAAAAATTTAACACGTTATTTTTGTGTAATTAATTAATCTAAATTAACGCGTTAAAGTATATATATATATATATATATATATATATATATATTTTTTTTTTTTTTAACAATAGATACGATTTTAGTAAAAAAAAATAATAATAAAAAGCCCATGTTACGGTCTTTATCAATGAATACAAAACATTTCACATGTCCCCATCTTCTATTTGCTGTACATTCCCACTAGTGCATGCACATCTCATGATGAGGAGCTCCTTAACAATGGGCCAAATACATTATTATTTGGTTAATACTTGTCTCCCTATTCACAGACCGTCCAAGCATGGGGAGGGCAGCACATCCAGAGATGAACTGGACTTCCCAAAGGAGCTGACGGAGGACTGGAGCACCATGGAGGTGTGCGTGGGCTGCAAGACGTTCATCAACGACATCATCTCCAGCAGCAAACGCAGCCTAGTGGCTAGCACTCGATCACGGCAAAAGCGCAAAACCCAGTCCTTATACTTGTCTCCTTCCAGATCTCGCAATTTCCGTCCCACGGAGCAGACCATCAAGGAAGCCTAGGCAGGAGCAGCTCCGGTGCGGTCGTTTATTCATCCTGTTTAGTCTTGGAGAATGTGTTTTATGAATGTCAGTCCAAGATGTTGACCAGGTGTGTCAAGATGAGTATGTCGTGTATGACGACGGTCCAAAAAAATATATCATGTACGAGTCATATCTGTAATTTCTCTGGAAGAATCCTGTCCTTTCCTGCTGTTATATGACCGTCTATTGCTCTAGGGATCATTTTCCCGCCTCTGGGAGCGAACGTCTTAACAAAGGGTCGGCATTTCTAATGGTTTGGTCCGGCTATCCAGTTCATCCCGTCTGTTTAGTCTGACTTCAGCATGAAGAATGTCTTCCACTTCGAGTATGAAGACTAGATGGCGTGTTGGCTGCCGTATCACCAAATCAAAAGGAAGATTTATTGTTGCATAGTTTCTGTTTTTCCAGAGGTGGCCTAAAGAAGAATGTATTTCTGTCCTTCCTCAACTGTACCAGCCCTGTCCCCCAGTCTCAGGAAATAGGAAAATGTGATGTTAAACTATAGAAATGTAGTTTACCAAAGGCTTCATAGCCCACCCTTTTTTTAAAACCAGCTTTTTTCATATATTTCATATTCCAGATGTGCATGTAACACTGGGAGAAAAATGTATCGAATGCGACCTGAATGTATATTTTTATTAGAGTGAGAACCATACAGTTGTATGTAAATAGTACGCTGAAGGATCAGCCCCAGACCTGTAAATAATGTTTACTCAGGAATAAATGAAGTAGACAGACAGACAGACAGACAGCCCGGGGACTCGGCAGTCTGCTCTTTTTCGCCCAGTTACTGACCAAATGCTTTTCTCCTCATTTGGTGTTTGTTTAAACTGCTGCTTTGTTAGACAAACCGTTTGATAATTGCAAAAAAAAAAAAAAAATTAAGATATATATTTTTTACTTTGGTTTAACTATGGTGTTTATGACTTTAGTAAAAAAAAAAAAAAAAAAGTAAGCTCATTTCATTTCCCAACCTCAGCTTCTTAACATTTTCTAGGAATTTGGATGAAGTGCTTACTTGTGCCAAAATAACTCTCTACAATCTCAATGCTTTGTTTTGTTGGACCTGCTGTACATAATAAATATCATGCAATAGGAGATACATTTACAGTAGCAACATGATCTAAAATATTATCGTGTATTCTCTGTTAGTGTTTATATAGTTTTAAAATAATATAATTATTGTAATTATTTTCACGGTCGTGTAATTTTTTTGCTATGTTTTCACATAATGCACTTTCACATGACAGCAACTGCTGAATTTGTTTTTATGTATTCATGTCATTTTTTTTTTTTTTTTTTTTTTTTTTTTTTTTTAAACCTGTTGTGAAGCTGTGCGGTCAGGTGTGAGCAGCTGAAACAGTAGGCCTTAAGGTATTTTCCGATCCCTTTTCATCTATTAAAAATGCAAGCGGAACAAAAACTGCACCAGTCACGGGTTCTTTTGGCCGAATGTATTGCAGACGATCCAATCAGACTGTCGGTTCACTTACTGTATCGCCTCTCTGTAAAAGATGAACAATGTGCATGTAAAAGCTATGGTCCTTTTATTTTATTATTATTATTATTATTATTATTATTATGATTGAACAAATCAGTTTATAATAAACATATTTCATGCAGAGCAATTTTGAGATTATTATAATTATTTATTTTTACATTTCTGTGTAAGAGGGTATACTACTGCCAGACATTAAGAGCATAAAAATGCAGTCATTTATTAGAACAAATTTAAAATAAAGTATGCTTAATGTTTTTTTTTTTTCTCTCTCTTTGTTGTAGAATGTATTTGTTTCATAATATACTGTATATACAGAGTCAGGCAAAAAAGAATTATAATACACACTTCAGGAAAATAAAAATTGTAACATGAAAATTTTAACACTAAAAATATTGATATATGTATGATATTATGATATGACAATATTATTACGATATTAATATAATGTACATTACAAATATATAATGTACAGCTATTTCCTGAATTGCGTATACATTTTTTTTGGGGCAGATTTGTATATGTATGTATATATACAGTACAATGTGTGTGTGTGTAGCCAAAAAAAATGGACACACACACATATATATATATATATATATATATGTATATGTGTGTGTGTGTGTGTATATATATATATATATATATATATATATATATATATACAGTGGTGTGAAAAACTATTTGCCCCCTTCCTGATTTCTTATTCTTTTGCATGTTTGTCACACAAAATGTTTCTGATCATCAAACACATTTAACTATTAGTCAAAGATAACACAAGTAAACACAAAATGCAGTTTTTAAATGATGGTTTTTATTATTTATGGAGAAAAAAAAAATCCAAACCTACATGGCCCTGTGTGAAAAAGTAATTGCCCCCTGAACCTCATAACTGGTTGGGCCACCCTTAGCAGCAATAACTGCAATCAAGCGTTTGCGATAACTTGCAACGAGTCTTTTACAGCGCTCTGGAGGAATTTTGGCCCACTCATCTTTGCAGAATTGTTGTAATTCAGCTTTATTTGAGGGTTTTCTAGCATGAACCGCCTTTTTAAGGTCATGCCACAACATCTCAATAGGATTCAGGTCAGGACTTTTACTAGGCCACTCCAAAGTCTTCATTTTGTTTTTCTTCAGCCATTCAGAGGTGGATTTGCTGGTGTGTTTTGGGTCATTGTCCTGCTGCAGCACCCAAGATCGCTTCAGCTTGAGTTGACGAACAGATGGCCGGACATTCTCCTTCAGGATTTTTTGGTAGACAGTAGAATTCATGGTTCCATCTATCACAGCAAGCCTTCCAGGTCCTGAAGCAGCAAAACAACCCCAGACCATCACACTACCACCACCATATTTTACTGTTAGTATGATGTTCTTTTTCTGAAATGCTGTGTTACTTTTACGCCAGATGTAACGGGACACGCACCTTCCAAAAAGTTCAACTTTTGTCTTGTCGGTCCACATTGTATTTTTCCAAAAGTCTTGGCAATCATTGAGATGTTTTTTAGCAAAATTGAGACGAGCCTTAATGTTCTTTTTGCTTAAAAGTGGTTTGCGCCTTGGAAATCTGCCATGCAGGCCGTTTTTGCCCAGTGTCTTTCTTATGGTGGAGTCGTGATCACTGACCTTAATTGAGGCAAGTGAGGCCTGCAGTTCTTTAGATGTTGTCCTGGGGTCTTTTGTGGTCTCGGATGAGTTGTCTCTGCGCTCTTGGGGTAATTTTGGTCGGCCGGCCACTCCTGGGAAGGTTCACCACTGTTCCATGTTTTTGCCATTTGTGGATAATGGCTCTCACTGTGGTTTGCTGGAGTCCCAAAGCTTTAGAAATGGCTTTATAACCTTTACCAGACTGATAGATCTCAATTACTTTTGTTCTCATTTTTTTCTGAATTTCTTTGGATCTTGGCATGATGTCTAGCTTTTGAGGTGCTTTTGGTCTGCTTCTCTGTGTCAGGTAGCTCCTATTTAAGTGATTTCTTGATTGAAACAGGTGTGGCAGTAATCAGGCCTGGGGGTGACTACAGAAATTGAACTCAGGTGTGATAAACCACAGTTAAGTTATTTTTTTAACAAGGGGGGCAATTACTTTTTCACACAGGGCCATGTAGATTTGGAGTTTTTTTTTCTCCCTTAAAAACGTAACCTTCATTTAAAAACTGCATTTTGTGTTCAATTATGTTATCTTTGACTAATAGTTAAAGGTTTTTGATGAGCAGAAACTTTTAAGTGTGACAAACATGCAAAAGAATAAGAAATCAGGAAGGGGGCAAATATTTTTTCACACCAGTGTGTATATATATATATATATATATATATATATATATATATATATATATATATATACACACACACACACACTACCGTTCAAAAGTTTGGGGCCACTTGCAAATTTCTTTGATATTGTTTAGTGTTTTATTTTCTACATTCTACAACAATACTGGGGATTTCAAAACTATAAAATAACACATGGAATTGGGTAATTACGTAAAAACATTAAACAGTTAGTTGTTATTTTAAGACACAGAGGTCGGCCTTTCTGTAATAGTTCTTGCAAGAACAGTATCATCAAGTGCATTTGCAAAATCCGTCAAGCACCATAATGAAACTGGCTCTCATGAAGGCCGTCCCAGGAGGGCGAGACCAAAACCTACCTCTACCTCAGACGAGAAGTTCATTTAGAGTTATCAGCCTGAAAAATGACCAATTAACAGCAGCTCAGATTAGAGGCGTTATGAAGCCTTTACAGAGCAGAAATAGCAGAAACATCTCAATATCAACTGTTCAAAGGAGATTAATGCATTTTTTGGACGCCTTTAGCATTCCTTTACAATGTAGAAAGAAATAAAAATCAGGAACGATCATGGAGTTAGAAAGTGTTCTAAAACTTTTGAACGGTAGTGTATATATATAGATAGATATGCATATGTGTGTGTGTGTATATGAAGTAATTCTTTAGTGTGATTATGTGTGCCACCAGTGCGACATCACTTCTTATTCCTTCCCTGTTAGTGGAGTCTCCAGTTGTGCTGTGCATTTTGGCTGTGATAAAGCGCCATCTAGTGTTGGATTGTGGCCTACTCAAAAATGTAAAATTTAAAATCCTAAAGATAAGCAATGATTTCAATTATCAGTGGTGCAGAACACCTGTCACCTTGTATTTATGTGTTAAGTGAGTTGATTTACTGCTTCAGAACCTCAACCTCGCTCTAAGCCATTTCCACATATAAAGGAATTCCTGGGAGGCCAGCATTTCTGACATGAAGCAGGCAGTCCTATCATGTGTAGCAGGGGTTTATAAAGACAAATAAAGAGACTCCTTATTTGTTCAAAATTGTTCTGCATAATCAAAAGTCCTGGTTTGACCTAAACATCCCACGAAAGATCCTAAAGACAAGCAATCTTTCTGCATTTTAACCATGAGTGGTGCAGAACACCTGTCACTTGCACAGTGTTTATGCATTAAGCAGATTGATTTGGTGCTTCTGGAGCTATTATAATTTAAGCCATCTTTCTTTTTTCTTTTTGCTTTTCCCCTTCTTTTACATATCAGACCTAAATATGAAACTATGCACTTAGTAGACTAGGTTTAGAGCTAAAGGAGGTCAGTTGTTCAAGTCAGTGGATTTGCGCAACAGTTATTACTATCTGCCCATCAGCACACAACATGTATACGAATGAATAGCCTGGCGTATAGGAATCCTACCCTTTAAACTCTTCCAGTTTTTAAGATATATGCCTTATCTCCAGAAAAATGTGAGTACTACTATATTTGGACTATAGGTGTCCTATGTGCCCCAAAGCATTTGAGACATGTCCAGTCTACTTGCATACACTTTGTGAACTGGGCACTACCTAAGAAACTACCTAACACCTAGGTTGTCTACACAATTAATTGTCTGGACCCTTGATCATCTGAGAATTCTAGCCAGTCCATGTTAACGTATGGTATATAAGACGCTTTATCTGTCCGATCCAGTGAATCAGTCATGTGTAGTAACGGCTTGTCCAGAGGATTCCAGGACAGCCAATTGTAGATGCAATGGTATTCTCTGGTGTCATGCTAAAAAGCACATTACAGTACCAATCCCATCGGACTTAGGGCACGAGGTGGGCTCCAACCTGGACCGGGTGCCAAACCACTGTATGGCACACAATCACACACTATAGTGATTTGGGAATGTCAGTTATGCATGTCTTTATACTGTCGGAGGAAACCCACCAAGCATACAGATAACATGTAAGCTATATGCGCCACATCCTCCGTACAGTCCTCCGTGCGCACCGGAATCGAACCCAGACCCTCGAGGTGCAAGGCGACCGTGTTAACCACTAAGCCACCATGCCACCCACTAAAATACCATTTCATACAAAATACAATTATTTCAAATGGCATCATATCAGTGTAAACTAAAATTGCAGTTCGGGGCTCTCTTGTTTTCTTATGATCTAAATCCAGACTCCATAATCCTGCACAGTTTAAGGTTGGCCTGATCTGGCACAACTGACTCATAACGTCATTATTAATTTGTACTTTACTTATTAAATGATTACAAAGATACTATAGTTTGGGCTCAACAGTGGCAGCTTGGCAATGCTGGGGTTCGAACCCCTGACCTCCCTATCAGTAACCCAGTAACCCACAGCCTTAACCGACTGAGCCACCACTGCGTTTACAGTTTACTTATTCCTATTCCTATTATTGAATTATAAAAAAAAAACACTGCAATATACTATGGCATGTAGAAAATTATTATAGCAAATACTATGTGGTATGCAGAAATTACTAGAATAAATACTACAGTTCCCTATGGTGCGTAGTTAATTTCTACAGTAAATACTACAGTTTGCAACAGCATGTTTTAAGTATTAGAATTAAAAACTACAATGTACCACAGTGTGTAATAAATTAGTATAGTAAATACTGCAGTTGACTATGGTGTACTGTAGTATTTACTATAGTAAACTATAGTATTTGTCCTATCAGTATTTATGTCTGATTTTATTTCAGTGCCTGAAAAAAAAAAAAAAAAATAAATATATATATATATATATATATATATATATATATATATATAAAGTATATTTGTATATAAGTATAAAAAGTATATGTTATTTTATATGTTATTTTATATAATTTTATATAATACTAATAATACGGTGTATGAAATACACCATCACAATACAGGATGTACAGTATTAGTGCACTGGATCTCTTGAAGCTACGACAAAACACAAGAAGAGGACATTAATCCTAAAATCCTAAAAGTAGCCATATAGCCTTTACATTAAATTTAGCTCATGAAAACATTGAATACGGTTTTTCACCCAGATTCAGCAGTTCTATAATGGTGCTTTTTAGTGCAGTGTGTGTGTGTGTGTGTGTGAGAGAGAGAGAGAGAGAGAGAGATCTGCACTTTTCCAACTTTATGAAACATTTCAACAAGTACATTATTTGTCTTGTTAGCAGGCCAAAAGGTTTGAATGTAATTTGTGGAGTAATTTGAAGCATCCCGCACTGTGTCATTTCACCTGAGCATTAGGAATAACCATTTGTCCATTAGGTGACTCCTGATGATTGCTCTTAGCCTTAACAAGCCTCAGGAAATTATCTGCTCTGGGGTGAAATAAGCAGATGCATGAAAATCAGTTATACTGTACAGTTTATCTCAGGAAAGTTGAACGAGGTCAATAAAGTAGTGAGACTGGATCTGCTAAGAGGGGCGCATGTATACCAGAGGAGTGCTAATAAGAAAAAGCTGGAGCATCTTTACACCCCGGCTGAACATAAAGTCATAAAATCTGGATTGAGATCTATATCTTCACTGCCTTTTATAGTTGCCGGGGTGGTATCATCAAACATTTACATTTTGTAGCTTTAGAATGAACCGTATTTTAACTAGAAGTGTGTATATGATGAAGCTTTACCATGAAAGTGAATTATGTTCCGAAATGTTTTAAAAGGTGCACTATATCTACATTTCCAGCATATAAAGAGTATAAAACAAGAACATGTACAGTTTAGTTCCTTTTCATCATATATTAAAAGGATGTTTTAAATGCTACAGTTAACTACGATGTGTAAAGAATTACTAGAATAAATGCTACACTTTACTATAATGTACTGTATGGTAAATTGCTATGGTAGGCATTACAGTTTCCTATGGCATGTAGTTACTTATTATAGCAAATCAAAAAAGAAGTTTAATTCAGCATGTTGTAATTACTAGAATAAATACCACAGTTCACTATAGGGTATAGTAAATTATATAAATAATACAGTTTACATGTAGTAATAACGAGAATAAATATTACAGTCCACTACAGCGTATAGTAAATTATGGTAGTAATTACTAGAATTAATACTACAGTTTTTTATGACAGGTAGTAAATTATTAAAGTAAATACTACAGTTTTCTACAGTGTATAGTAATTACTAGAATAAATACTACAGTTTAATATGGCATTTAGAAAATTATTATAGTAAATACTACAGTTTACTTCTGTGTTTAATAATTACTAGAATAAATACTACTGTTTACTATAGTGTATAGTAAATTATATAAATAATACAGTTTACATGTAGTAATAACGAGAATAAATATTACAGTCCACTACAGCTTGTAGTAAATTATAAGAGTAAATTATGGAAGTAATTACTAGAATTAATACTAAAGTTTTTTTTATGACAGGTAGTAAATTATTAAAGTAAATACTACAGTTTTCTACAGTGTATAGTAATTACTAGAATAAATACTACAGTTTAATATGGCATTTAGAAAATTATTATAGTAAATACTACAGTTTACTTCTGTGTTTAATAATTACTAGAATAAATACTGCAGTTTAATATGGCATGTGGAAAATTACTATAGTAAATACTACAGTTTACTTCGGTATATAGTATTTACTAGAATAAATTCTGCAGTTTAATATGGCAGGTAGAAAATTACTATAGTAAATACTACAGTTTACTTCGGTATATAGTATTTACTAGAATAAATTCTGCAGTTTAATATGGCAGGTAGAAAATTACTAGAATAAATACCACAGTTCACTATAGGGTATAGTAAATTATATAAATAATACAGTTTACATGTAGTAATAACGAGAATAAATATTACAGTCCACTACAGCGTGTAGTAAATTATGGTAGTAATTACTAGAATTAATACTACAGTTTTTTATGACAGGTAGTAAATTATTAAAGTAAATACTACAGTTTTCTACAGTGTATAGTAATTACTAGAATAAATACTACAGTTTAATATGGCATTTAGAAAATTATTATAGTAAATACTACAGTTTTCTACAGTGTATAGTAATTACTAGAATAAATACTACAGTTTAATATGGCATTTAGAAAATTATTATAGTAAATACTACAGTTTACTTCTGTGTTTAATAATTACTAGAATAAATACTGCAGTTTAATATGGCATGTGGAAAATTACTATAGTAAATACTACAGTTTACTTCGGTATATAGTATTTACTAGAATAAATTCTGCAGTTTAATATGGCAGGTAGAAAATTACTATAGTAAATACTACAGTTTACTTCGGTATATAGTATTTACTAGAATAAATTCTGCAGTTTAATATGGCAGGTAGAAAATTACTAGAATAAATACCACAGTTCACTATAGGGTATAGTAAATTATATAAATAATACAGTTTACATGTAGTAATAACGAGAATAAATATTACAGTCCACTACAGCGTGTAGTAAATTATGGTAGTAATTACTAGAATTAATACTACAGTTTTTTATGACAGGTAGTAAATTATTAAAGTAAATACTACAGTTTTCTACAGTGTATAGTAATTACTAGAATAAATACTACAGTTTAATATGGCATTTAGAAAATTATTATAGTAAATACTACAGTATACTTCTGTGTTTAATAATTACTAGAACAAATACTGCAGTTTAATATGGCATGTAAAGAAATACTATAGTAAATACTACAGTTTACTTCTGTGTTTAATAATTACTAGAATAAATATTACAGTCCACTACAGCTTGTAATAAATTATAAGAGTAAATTATGGAAGTAATTACTAGAATTAATACTAAAGTTTTTTTTTATGACAGGTAGTAAATTATTAAAGTAAATACTACAGTTTTCTACAGTGTATAGTAATTACTAGAATAAATACTAGTTTAATATGGCATTTAGAAAATTATTATAGTAAATACTACAGTTTACTTCTGTGTTTAATAATTACTAGAATAAATACTGCAGTTTAATATGGCATGTGGAAAATTACTATAGTAAATACTACAGTTTACTTCGGTATATAGTATTTACTAGAATAAATTCTGCAGTTTAATATGGCAGGTAGAAAATTACTAAAGTAAATACTACAGTTTACTTCGGTATATAGTATTTACTAGAATAAATTCTACAATTTAATATGGCAGGTGGAAAATTACTATAGTAAATACTACCATTTACTTCGGTACATCTGTATATAGTAATTTCTGGAATTAATACTACAGTTTAATATGGCATGTAAAAAATACTATAGTAAATACTACAGTTTACTTCTGTGTTTATTAATGAGTAAAATAAATTCTACAATTTAATATGTCAGGTAGAAAATTACTATAGTAAATACTACAGTTTACTTCGGTATATAGTATTAACTAGAATAAATTCTACAATTTAATATAGCAGGTAGAAAATTACTATAGTAAATACTACAGTTTACTTCAGTACATCTGTGTATAGTAATTTCTGGAATTAATACTACAGTTTAATATGGCATGTAAAAAAATACTATAGTAAATACTACAGTTTACTACAGTGTGTAGTAAATTCCTATAGTGAGCACAGGTACTTTGGCATGTAGTAATGTAGTACAGTGTGTAGAAATTATGAGATTTAATAGTACAGCTTATTGCAAAATTTAGATGTTACTATAGTAAATATTACAGTTTAATTCAGTATGTAGCAAATTACTATAGTGTAGTCAGTTACTAGAATTTCACAGTTCACTTTGCCGTGTAGTAAAGTAATGTACTAAATACTAGGGTTTACTGTGGCGTGTAGTAATTACTAGAGTCGGTCTGAGGTATATGACTATAGTATATACAACAGTTTACTATGGTCTGTAAACACTACAGTTTAATTTGTCATGTAGTAAATACAAGAATAAACACTAAAGTTCCCTAAAGTGCATGGTCTTTGATGTATTTCTATAATAAATTCTACAGTTAACTACAGCATGCAGTAAATTACTGTAATAAACACTACAGTTTACTATAGTATACTATAATATTTGTCCTGTGAGTATTCATGTCTGATTCCATTTCAGCCAGCACATTAAATGTAGTATAAAAAAAACAAAATCACATGTAAGACAGCATATGTTACTGACATTAACACTTATTAAAATTTCATGACAGTGAATACTAACGTCTGCACATATTTATATCATTCACAGCTCTTCTTCTTTAAAGAAAAAATGTAAAATGATCATGTACGTCAGGAGTGACCGTCATGGCAGTGTAAGCAGGCACAACAGTTGTGTTCCGTGGATCTGAATCTGCAACAAATTTGCAATGCAAAACACTAGCATAAGAGTTTGCATGACCACAATAGGCCTGCAAGCACTATCGCAGTGTATAAGAAACATATCATATATCATCAGGTTCTGCTTGACAGCAGCTGTGTAGTTTCTCTATTTCGTCTCATTTAGCTGGCAATATGCTAATCCAGAATTCCATAGAGACAAAGAAAAGATAGTTATGTTAAATAAAAAGCCAGAGACCCACTACATATAATAAAACATAATAAATACCTGTATACCTAATCGCCACACTATAGATGTGTGTGCTCACAGCTTCCCATGCGGTAAACATTTCTCATCAAAAGCAGCACTAAAGAAAGAATTCAAGTCATATCAATAAATCTTTTCACAGGACCACGGTCTAGTGCTTTTCGTGACCTTTTTTGCAGCAACTTTAAATTTAAAAGATAAGGCCTTCATTGCAGGTAAACAAAGAGTCGACCAAAGCAAGTGCAGCACATCAGCAGTTTCTCTTTGTCGAACAGAGGGCGAGATAACAAATAATAGTCGTCGAGCTGCGCATGGTTTTCGCATTACCTCTGAAGGAATGTGTCTTCATAAAGTGACTTTAAATGTGATACTCTTACAGTATATTACAGTATACTGAGAAAATTGTTTTCCACATGTAGTGGAATACATCCTGTGTTTTGGGTTTCAAGGATATTCATCTTGAGTATAATAATGATTATGCACAGACAGCTGCTGGTGTGATCCTGAGAAGCTCCCACAGCTCCACTATATAAACGTCCACTTATCTGATTAGAGATTCCATGACGGAAGATGCTGCAAACCATCAAAGCCACAAGCAATGCATATTCTGCAATGCATATAAAGCGTACGCTTTTTCATTTGGTCTAGAGTCTCAGTTGTGGTCTTGGCTCATATTTCTTGGCCAAGGAGCCAATCAGATGTACAATTATTGGCCACTTTCCCCAGTCAGGGCGGATTTGGACGGTTAGAGACGCAGATCAAGGCCAGAGATCCATGGTCAAACAGTTTGTACGGTAAAGACCCTTTAGAAGTCCAGACGTCGGTTTTTGGGTCATAACACTCAAAGCAGTCGGAGTCCTCGATGACGTCGTGGCTGTTAAGGAAGCGGCCTCCTGTCACATAGAGCTTATTGTTGATCACGGTAGCGGCATGGTGCATCCTCCTTTCCCTCATGTTCTCACATTTAACAAATTTGTTGGCTTTGGTGTCGTAAGCAATCATCCTTCTTGTGTACCCTTAATTGGACAAAAAAGAAATCTGTCAAACGACTTGTTTATAATTGTGCTATAGAAGTTTGTATTGCTCTCACCTCCAATGATATAAATCTTGTCTTCTATGAGAGCAGCTGGTGCACAGACATTCTTTACTGTCCTGGTCTCCATTCTTAACCACTGGTTGCGTGAAATGTGATAAACCTTAAGAAGATAAACAGTATTCGACTTGTTAAAAGGAATCAGACCATGATTTAAGGTATATACCATACAGTAAGTAAACCCTGCCTAATTACCTGTATCAGTCTCACTGGATTCTGCATGGAGTCCTCCCCTCCGAACACATAGATTCTTTGGTCATTGGCAGCCACTGCAGGATGGAGTACTGCTGTAGGCATTGGGGCCATAGGTTCCCACACGTTAAACATGCTGTTGTAGCGCTCCACTCTGTTCGAGATCTGTTTGTCGGCCCCTATGCCTCCGAGAACGAAGATGAAGTGCAAGTAAGACACGCTCTGATGGGCATAACGCGGTTCAAGCATGGGTTCGGCCGTCCTCCACTGGTTTGTCTTAAGTGACAGGGTATAGACCGTGGCACTAACTGTGCTGTCTCCTGATGCCATGCTGAGGCTAAGACCTCCAACAACATACAGAATACTATGTATGCATACATAAGCAGCTTTGTACAAACGCAAGGGCAACTTGGCCAGCCACTGCCAGCGCTGCGTACGCTCATCATAGAGCAACGCCTCCCGAGATGTCTGCTCATTGTTCTTGCGACCGCCCACGACTACCAAAGTCTCTTGGCAGGTGTAACGACGAGGCGTAGTCCAGAGAGGTTTCAGCTCACGCGTGCATTTGGTGCTAACGGAAAACATCAGCCGGCGCATTGACTCAATGATCTCTGTGCAAAGGGTGGACGACTGGACGAGTGGATCATTGGCTATGAACTGGAAAAGGTACGTAGGATGGATGTACCTCAAGCGCACCTTCTTAAAGAGATCATGGATAGCACCACGCCGAGAAAAAGGATCGTGATGGATCCAGGCCAAGAGTGTTTCAAACACCTGCTCTTCCTCAGCACAAAGCCTGTCATCCTCCAGGTAGCACATTAATTCAGGCAGTGAGAGCTCACAAAAGTCCTCCGAGGCAGCCACGTCCGAGAAACAGCGCACAGCCAACTCCTTCGCTCGCTCTCTTAAACTGTCACAGTGCAGGATTTCCGAAAGTCGGATCATGCTCAAGCAATTGTCTGGGTTCAGCTGCTCCTGCAAGAAGGCTGAGCAGGCCTCAAAAAGCCTCGTGTACTGCAGCATGGATGCAGCTTGCATTAGAGGCAGCACTATTTCCATGCTTATAGTAATGCTTCCGGTGTAAATATAGTCCACGATACCGCTCAAGATCTCCGAGCTGATCCCTTTTAGATCCACTCTCGTCTGGCCGCTCTCACGGAAGTTGCTGCAGAACATGGCACGGAAGTAAGGGCTGCTGGATACTAGAACGTTCCTGTGGCATGGGATCTCCAAATCTTCGGTGCAGAGAAGCACGTCGGTGAAGATCCGCTCATGCCTGAGGCAGTTGAGATGGCACAGCATTTGGGATGGAAGTTCCTGATCTTTAAATGGAAGATGCTCGAGGGATGAATAGGCCATTCTAAATAAGTAAGAGACATCACATGTATTGTTAGTCATTGGAAGATACCTTAATGTGAAGTAACTCACACTCAAAGCTTGTTTGACAGTGTTGGACAAATATGTTCTAACCTCATAACTTACTGTTTCTTAGCCCATTACACCCTGTACCACTAAGACTTTGTATCATGGAACTTGTGAACCAGATATAGCTTTTTTGTTCGCCGGCGTTACATTTCTTGTTGGGTATTATTTCCTCCTTTAAACCATCAGCATTCATGTAATGCTTGTCGGCCACTGTTTCCTAATAATCCAAACTGATTTTAACAAGGCGGATATGTCACATTCCAGCTGTGTCCAAGCCCTCACCGGGTTTGCCCTTGACAGTCTCGCTGTCTGTACGAGGGCATTTACTGAAGCTATTATTGGCATTGAGTGTGCATTTGCCCCAGAGACAGCTACCGATTTTAAACCCCGCTATATCATACACAGGCCATGCTGGCTGTTATTTTAAGAGGTTAATCATTATTGGGTATTATTAACAGCTATTACCAAGAGTGTGACAACAGAGAATGACCAATGGCATTCCCCCGCGCTGTCATATAAAAAAGAATCAAGTGACAATTACTATTAAAAAACACACACAATGAGTTCTTAAAAGAGTTAAAAGGTGTAAAACATATGAATTGTAATGAGCTACTTTAAAAAAAAAACTTAAATAGATAAAATCGTAGAAAGAACTGAGTTAACGCGTGCAGTGTTTTATCAACAACTAGAATGTGTAAATGAGCACTGTGAGTATTAAATTAACACTGGGGACTTAGCACTTCATCAGCAAACCTCTCAGATCTCATCAGTGAATGAAGGTAGGGTTTAATCATTTTATGTTACATTAAATATCGTAGAATGTAAGCAATTAATGCAATGCGTCTAACACATGGATAAAAACTGGAGATGTTCCTTAAGGGAGTAACTCCCATTCTAAACAATTAAACCATTAACATCCTTATAAATAAATGTAAGATGTATAGATGAATTTAATATAATTTGGACCTTATACATAAATTAACATGAGCAATGTTACAATAAAAAACGAATTTACAATAAAGCTTATGATAAATAAATAATAATCCACTGTCTAATAGACCCATGTGCAATGTGCGCTTGCTTACCTTCCAATATCTAGTCAAAATCAACTACAGTTCAGCAAACAATTACGTCCTAAAACAGGTCTTGTGTAAAGATAATGGCAGGCTGAGACAAATGTAGAGAAAGCTTCATTGAGCGCGCAGGTTAAGAGCTTGCCATGAGGTTGCTGCGTACATTCCAGGTTCCCAGAATAGTTCTAAGGACTGCACTTGCCCGTGCCTTTGATCCTCTCCTTGCTTGTTCCCACACTGGTTAGCCATAGACCATGTGCTCTGTATGTTTACTATTACAGGGACCAAGGGCTTAGCTTAGACTTGGGACGGTTAACAAGGTTCAGGGGTTTGTTAACGCCCCTCACTGTTCTTGTGTAACCCAGGAAGCTGGTAAATATAGAGATGTGCTGATGGCTGGGCTGAGTAAGGGGAACAGCTGAGTATATGGGAATGGTTACTTTTGGTTTGCCCCAGACTGGGGAGGTGAGAAGGACCATTCACCTACCACACATTACTATGGGGACAGGAATAAAAAGTCATGTTTGCCATAATGTGAGTTTTATATTAATGGTTAACTTTGATTTGAACGAGGAACAAAAAAGGGCTATCTCTTCTGCTGAAGCTCCTTACCCACCCTGCGATCCAACACTTTACTCAATGATACATAATCAATGAGTTTTAGGCAGATGCAAAAGGTAATATACAGTAATGTATGTCATTTAGCCCGTGTGTATTAAAAAAATGTGTGTATATGTGTTTTTCCATTTCAGGCACCAATATTTTATTTTATAGCCATTTTATTTCACTCTACATGCATAAAATGGGTAATAAGGGTGTACCTTCAAAATGACCTCACTATTTAATAGCATATCACTAAATGTTAAAGGGGGTGGTGCACGGTGGCTTGCTGGTTAGTCCTGTGCACCTCCAGGATCAAGAGGTTGATTTCCACTGTAGGTCTGTGTGCAAGGAGTTTGCATGTTCTCCCCATGCTTGCTGGGTTTCCTTCGGGTACTCCGGTTTCCTCCCACAGTCCAAAGACATGCAGATTGGGGTACCTGCCGCTTCCAAATTGCCAAAATTGTGCGTGAATGCGCATTTGTATTGTGTTGACTAGAGGTCCTCCATGGTTGTAAAATGGGAATAAATACAGTGGTAATGACCATTGGCCTCCATGGGCCCCTAGTTGGACTACAGAGGTTCCTAGATGGATGGATGGATGGATGGATGGATGGAAATCGTCTGTAGTGTGTAAATGAGTGAGTGAACCTGGATTGGCAGCCCATCAAAGGTGTACCTGGCCTCGTGCCCAAAGTCTCCTGGGATAGGCTCCAGGCTTCCTGTGGCAATGTACAGGATATGCAGTACTGTATAGAAAATTGAATTACTTTAAGATAAAATTGAATTTACTGATTTTTGACATTGTTTTTCACTGGCCAGGGCTTAAACAAATTCTACTAAATTAAATTCTCAAAGTTGGACTAGCACACACAGATAATGCGGTTGATGGATCGAGCCACTCCGGTGTATAATGTACAGTATAACAGACATTTGCCCATGCTCCACAGTTCCTGCCCTGGACTTCGTCTTGGAAGTCAAACAAAATGAATAACAGTTAGTGAATTCCCTAACAATCCAGTGATGTTGGTCTGCCTTAAGATAACATCATAACCTTGAGAGACAGTGTAGATCTTGTTTGTACGGAAGGTAATGTGTACGGAATGCTAGCGTCAACCAGGAATACAATGAGAACAAACTGAAAGAGGGCATATCCCCCCCAAACATTGCATACTTTAATCAATAAATCAATTCCCCTGCCATGCTTGCATACAGAGACAAAGACAGATTTCACCTAAATGCTCTAGTTGAGCTGTAACCATACAGTATCTCAGTTGATCTATGCAGGTAAACATACTGATTGAAACAGCACATTTGGAAGAGGAGCTGAGGCATAAAAAAACCACATTTTCGGTGGTGTATTTCAGCTGGAGCGTTAACAGAGCACTTTAGGAGACCTAAAAGGGGTGCTCTGAGGCCTGTGTTAACTTGTTAAAAAATGTTAAAGGGACTTTTCTTACTTAACTTTGTTCTTCCTGTGATTTGTTCGGTAAATCACCCTCCTGTGAAACATTAGCCTTGTGGAATACACCGATCAGCCAACCTGGATTATAATGAGTAGCTCCCTCTCCCTTTTGCCACCATATCAATGATTTACTGTGTGTTCTGACACATTTCTATCACAACCAGCGTTAACATTTTGATCAATTTGATCTACAGTACACTATCCATTCATGAGTCGGACTTTGTCCATGACCCTTTCGCCAGTTTACCAGATCTCCACTTTCTTAGCTCACTTTTGGTATGTCATGATCACTACAGACCAGGGCTACATCCCACAAGAACTGCACTTTTAGACTTGCTTTGACCCAGTCCTCTAGCCATCACAATTTCGCCCTTATTGAAGTCACTCAAAACCTCCCGTCCACTTCCAGCCACCATTGTAACAAGATATTGAAAATGTACCTACTGTGAGAAGGGCCAGACTGTAATGGCTAGACAACTTCAAATCTGTAGACCTTATGGGATGTTCCCAAGCTGCAATGGTCAGGTCACACCAAAAGAAAACTGACGCACAAGGGAAGAGAAGGCTGGCCAGTGTAGTCCGATCCAATAGAAACGCTACTGTAGCTCAAATTGATGAAAAGATTAATGCTGAGTATGATAGCAAGGTGTCAGAATACACAGTGCATCACTGTTTTGGTGGCAAACGGGGGACCTACTCAATATTAGGCAGATGGTCAAAATGTTATGGCTGATCTGTGTACTGTATAAAGATTGTCATGATAGATGAATCATGGAAATGGTGTATTTTACATTATTTGTCTGAACAAATGAACCTTTGTTAAAGTAAAGGACGCTCTACTATACAGTGTAAGTTTAAAATGACTTAATCTTTATTTTACGTACACACTTGTAACTTCAACACCACTGAGACACAAATGACACCTCATTCGTGGAATCGCCCTCCGTACGCTGAGATTCTGTGATATCAATTAAGTAAGTGTTATCTGATTATGAGAAGCAGCTGAGACTTTGGCTTGTTACTCCTATCATCAGTTACACCGAGGGAGATGATATGTTAATGTCATGTTGATTTTGCTGTAGAGGGATACCCAAACATATATATGCACGTAGACAGATTGAATATCATTAGGCTAGAAGTGCGTGTAAGATAATCATCTGAAGGAATGCTCTACCCCTTTTACATTCGCACAAGTAAGCCTGCGCAGGCCAGGAGAAATTCACCCTGAATGACTTACATATTGTAAGCCTTGTAATTCCTGACCCCAGTGAACTTGGAATTCCGACTCTTGTAACTTGGGATGGCATCCTCAGCTGTGAGTTCATACTAGTGGTGACAAATCAACATGGCTGCACACGGCATTGGTAAAAAAAATTATTTCGAATATAAAAGTCACGTTTTGTTGCATAGATGCAAAGGTTGTAAAAATTCCAAGATTTCCACCATAAGATAAGTTAAATCAAGCATTAGTACTTTATTCATACGTACATCAAATACAAGAGTTTAACTTGTATTTAACTTCAAATTAAATTATACAAAAAGCTACATTTTTATCGAGTCATTTGCAATAATTCACTCGTGCAACATGCCAATGTGGGAATAATTTTGAATGTACCACCTGTACACCTGATTAAACAGAAACTGTGACGTTTAACCACCTCAAATACCTTCACATGCAGCCTGGCGTCTAACGAGCGTGTTTCGAGACGATTTACCACACGTGGTGTTTCGAGACTACTACAGTATAAGCGTTTGTAGCGAGAGGGTACCATAAAGATGCTTTTCAGTCAGAGCTCATGCATTCAGCACAGAATCCAACGTAATCAATCAAGGTGGATCAAGTTGAAAAACCAGCTGATTGACCAGTGCATCTCTATTATAGATAGAAAGTTAATAAATAATTTAAAAAATTGATTTTGGCGATACATGAATCGGCAGTTCATAAACAAATCTATTTTTCTCCCTCTCTACAATCCAGTGAAGTCTGACAAACATTTCCCAAAACTTCAAACAACTCAATTATGTTATACAGCTGCATTGCAACTTTAAGTCAAATTTTTCTCATTAATGTGACGTTGATTAAAAATGGAGTGGGGAAAAAAATATTATTCTTATTTTAAAAAAAAATTTTTTTAGGAGCTATAGGAAAATCTGACCATTGTTTTTTGTCATTGAAATTTTTTACTTCTATCATCACATGAATTGGTTCTGATGTAATTGTTCAGCTTTTATGTTATACAGTGGTCATGTCACAGGTCATTATCAGCTTTAATTTCATAAATGTCACAGTCGATTATGAGATTTTATGATATGCTGTCATAAATGACATATAACATACTGTACTGACACATCCCTAAGAAAATCAGTATTAACCTGATCATAGATTAGAGCTCTTATATTGGATCAGCATTCACTCTCCACATTAAGCAGTAAGCCATGGCCGCCCATGACCCTTTTCCCAGGTCACCACTTTTGGTACGTCCCTGACCACTGCAGACCAGGAACATCCCAAAAGAGCTGCAGTTTTGGAGCAGTCTGAGTCTCTAGCCACCACAATCTGTCCATTGTCAAAGTCAATCAAATTCTTATGCTTGCCCATTTTTTCTGATTCCAACACATCAATTACAGGGACAAAATGTTCACCAGCTGTCTAATATATCCCGCCACTTCCCGCCACCATTGGCATGAGACATTGTATCTGTAGCTACTGTGAGAGCGGCCAAAAGTTTGATTGATAGATGACGGGGTCAGAGCAGCTCCAGAACTGAAGCTCTAATGGGAAGTTCCCAGGCTGCAGTGATCAGGATGTGCCAAAAGTGATCCAAAGAAGAAAACCAACTGGTGACAGGGTCATGGGTGGGCATGGCTCATTGATGCACATCGGGAGAGAAGGCTGGCCCGTAAGGTCCGATCGAATAGAAGCACTACTGTAGATCAAACTGATGAAAAAGTTGTGATAGAAAGGTGAACCTGCAAAAGGTGAACCTGCTCAATATTAAGCAGGTGGTCACACTGATAAATGTATGATAAGATAATGCCTCCATTATATATTTAAAAAACCCATTTATAAACTTATATCATACATTATGTTCTTTCTTATCACAGCATAAATATAGTGTATAATATGAGTTGTGTTTTTTGACTGCTTGGGGACATTTGTGATGTTTACTAATCAGGGGAAACCGAGGGTTTCTAGGGCTCGATCCTAAATGACGCTTCACTTCCTGTACACGCGCACTACTCACACTGCATGAAAAGAGGTGTATCTGTACTAGGAAAGCGTATACATCAAATTCCTCAACATTGATTTGTTGTTTAAAAAAAAAAAACACTTCCAAAACTCTGACATGTACTGGGAAATTACGTTTTATTTAGCCTCATAACTTAGTGACTTGACTGGCGCCCTATGTAGGGGACTAGATTAGTAAAAAGGAACCGTTTTGCGATGCGGCGTGTTGTTCCCTAGCAATTCGTCACGCGCGCGCTGAGCGGAAGTGACGACGGTAGGTGGACGCGTGACGTAAAGTGGGCGGGGGGAGTTGCTTAGAAATACGACAAGGAAGTGGACGTTAATGGACGTCGGTTTAAATGATATAGAGCTTAGTGTCAGTTGTTAATATATTTCTCGTTTTATCGTTTTGACGGTTGGGTGTTAAGTGTCGGGAGGGTACACGAGAGTACCCGGAAAACCCGCTGCTGGACGTTTTAATCTGCAGAGCAGCGATGAACACAGACGTGGAATTTCACATCAGGCAAAATTATCCGTGGAACAAACTGCCAGCCAATGTCAAGCAGGTAAACATCTGGAGTGTTATTTAAAATCAAGAGAATAAACATACATGCAATGACTTTGAATAAATCAGCTTTCTTCATGTCACTGGTTATGACACTGAGAATTAATGACTCTGCCATCATCATCATCATCAGTGTGCTTCTGTCTCCTTGTCATTCATCTGTGCGGATCGCAATGACAAACCCTACAGCGTGCTGGCGTCCTCGTCCGGGGAGTGTGTCCACGGTCCGAGTCAGGGTCTAGGGTTTAGATCTGAGTCAGATGATTAATCGAGTTCAGATTAGAGATCATTTCATTAATTCCTCTTTAGTAAACTCGTCATCCTGTGTGTTCTGCATGTTTTTATGAAGCAGGAAGAAACCGGAGAACCCCGAGGACACCTGCGAGATCATGGCGAGAGCTCAGGAACAGCGACTTTATCCAGTTTGAAAATCAACCTTAGCTGAGTTTTATATGTATATAGTAATATCCAAATCAATTATTGTAGAGAACATTTAATTAATTCATTTAGTCCTGAAACACGGTATCCTTTCACACTTAAGTTCACCAACATGCACGTTTCTATGAAGCAGGAGGAAACCATGGTGAGAACGTGGGGAAATCCTACACACACACTCGCACGGGAACTTGAGCGCAGGATCAGCAACTCTATCCAGTTTTAAAAAAAAAAAGGTTACAGCCTGGAAATCAGCCGTAGCTACGTTTCGAATACTCGTCGTGCACTTTAATAGCCACATATTAATCTGTGCGGCCACGCACCTCCTTGGTCGGGGTTCGATTCCCACCTCTGGTCTGCGCACATAAAATCTTTTGCATTTGCATGTTCTCCCCGTGCTTGGTAGGTTTCATCTGGGTACTCCGGTTTCCTCCTACAGTACGAAGTCATCAAGATTAGGTTAGAATGTGTTCTCAATTCTGCGATGGATTGGAATCCCGTCCAGGGTGTACCGCTCCTTGTGACGCAAGTCTCCTGGGATAACGATATAGAAAATGAATGAATGAATGAATGGATAATCAATTCATGCATTGTTTTTGGTCAGGATTATGATGTACAGTACTGTGCAAAAATCTTAGGTACAAGCAAATAAATGATGGATGCTAAATGAAAAAATGCTACAAAGCTCAGTATATAGTAATTAACGAATCAAAGTGAGCTATTAAGCTGCAGAACCAGCCATAGTTCTTCCGAGGAATTTGACTGTTGCTCCTGCTTGCCTGCTTTGCATGCAAATGCCAAGAACTTGCATTTTTCTTTGCTAAAAAGTGGTTGCTTATATAATATTATAGTAATTAAAACAGTATATTTAAATTTTGTTTAATTTAGTTGGTTACTATGCTATAAACTTCTTTCCTTCCTGGCATACAAATATCTTTGTCATTTTAATTTTGTGTTGAAATACAGATGTTTTGAAAATCCATAAATGTTTTTGTACAAAGTATAAAAAACAAATTCATAGGAAAGTTTGTATTAAAAGCCTAAGAGGTTTTTGCACAGTACTGTATAACAACCCTGTCCATAGGATGCTAGTCAACCTTACTATGCACACACAAACACGTGGTCACACCTAGTAGCAATTCAGAGTCACCCACTCACTATGATTTTGGAGACTGGAGGAAACCAGCCAAACTGGAATGATGCACGCACACACACACACAGTCACGCCTAGTACCGTTTTAGAGTCACGAACCCAGCATGGTTTTAAGAGGCTGCAGGAAACCCGAGAAAACTCATGCAGAAACAAGAAGGACCAAGTCAATCTCACGATCTGACCGATGTTGAATGTATTGAATTGATCCTCATCTATTTTTCTTGTCTATTTGTAGAGTCTTGGAAACTCACAGAGGGAGTATGACAAGCAGGTCTTGCTGTACAGCATACGAAACCAGCTGCGGTTCCGCAACAATCTGGGTAAGACCGCAACGCTCTCGCGCGTAATGAACACGGATTCTGTTTATTTGCACTAAAGGTGATTTGCGCCACTTTTAATTGTCACTCTGTCGCACGGCGTGTTTCCCTGTGACCAACAGTCAGGCACGTGAAGAAGGACGAGCGGAACTATTACGAGGAGCTGCTGAAGTACAGCCGGGAACACCTGATGCTGTACCCGTACCATCTATCCGACATCATGGTCAAAGGGTTGCGGGTCACGCCCTTCTCCTACTACATCAGCATCATGGAGGTGCGCTGTGCCTGTATAACATCTGTTTTTTTTTGTAGGAACGAGAATCATAGAAATGGAATCAAAATACGTGTTGTTATGTTA
Organism: Clarias gariepinus; assembly: GCF_024256425.1. Lineage (NCBI taxonomy): Eukaryota > Metazoa > Chordata > Actinopteri > Siluriformes > Clariidae > Clarias > Clarias gariepinus. The sequence goes on along the minus strand of NC_071127.1, from coordinate 13,199,294 downwards.
TGAATATGGTGCAGGTGTTTTGGAATGAGTCTCCAGTTTCAGCACTTTGTATTGTAACAACTCGTCTTATTTATTTAAGGAAAGAAAGAACTTATTGTTCATTATTACATTTTAAAATTGTTATAATTAACAGGCGACCCAATCGGTTAAGATTCTGGGTTACTGATCAGAAGGTCATAGGTTCAAGTCCCAGCACAACCTATCTGCCACTGCGCGAGCCCTTGAGCCAGGCCCTGGACCCTATCTGCACCTGGCTGACCCTGCGCTTCGTAAATAGATATCTGGAAAAAAAATATCATTTGCTGTAAGGTACCTGTGACAAATAATTAAATCTTAATCTCTTATCTTAAGGGTTAGTACATATCCAGGATAAGGGTTCAAGTCAAGTACTCAAGTAGGCATTTTTATTGTCATTTCAACCATAGACAGTGACAGCGTTCCTCCAGGACCAACGTGCTACATATATACAACATAAATGAACAACGTAAATTAGCAAGAACTAACTAATAAATGTGCTATAAAAACAAATAATTGTCTGACTAGCTGAGACAAAACAGATAAAGCCATAAGTTTACACAAAAAGACGAAAACACAACAAATATGACACAATCCAACACAGAGGAATGAGTGGAGGTAGTGAGATGAGAACAGTAAACTTTTCTTGTAATTAGCAGCGAAGATATAAAAAACAACAACAAAAAAACAGTCCTTGTGGAAATGATGTGCATTAGTTGTTGATCAGTGTGTTTACACGCATGTGTTTATCAATTTGTTTTAAATATTTGATTTATTCAATTTCATTATTTGAGTTTTGTGTTTGTGTGTGTGTATCAGTCCAGTCCCTTTTTATTTACTAGACGGATGTCTTGTGAAAAGAAGCTGTAGCACGGTTCGATTCCCGACTCGGGTCTCTGTGTGTGCGCATGTTTGCTTTCCACGTTCCAAAGACATGCAGATTTGTTTAATTGTTGTTCCCACTTCCTGAGATTCAGGCTTCAGGCCTCCTGGTATAGAGAACGAGTGCGAGGACGAACAAGTGTCAAGGAGATAATCAGCTTCAGCATGGTCACCTTCACCTTCAGAGCACCTTGTCAGATTTTACTTGTATACGTAAATATCTTCTTTTCAGTAAGAAATGACTTTCCCTGAATAGAACCGTGCCATTTCGTGCGTGAGATTGGTTACGGTCCCTTTTCGCATTTAAACCAGGATGAGAAAGTGCTACAGTGACAACGCAAAGTGACTCATGCTTTATAGATTCGATTCTAATTGTTCTTTGTGTTCCATTATGTTCAGCAAAATCCTTGGTCACGTTGCAGATCATGGCAGAAGTATTTAGTGTCTGATTGCTGTCTATTCACCATATGGTTGATAAAAATCACAAGGCAGCCATTAAGATAAATACTTAAGCTCGTTCCTGTCTAGTTGGATGACAATGATGCGGTGCAGTTCAGTGTACAGCCCCGCTTTTGGTGCAGTATGGTCCGAATAATCGTTGTTTTTAAATTGTAGAACACTTTAAACAATATATGTTCACACGACGAAGCAAACAAGTCGAGAATTTCCCTCGGAGCAAAGTGAAATATTTATATTTCTTGAGAAAAGGGTGTCTACAGTCTTTTTACATCTCCTTATTAGGAATGAAAGTGGTTCTGTGTAACCTTAAGCGGCTAATCTGTAGAGGATCACTCACTAGGTGGGTTTATATGAAACCTAATATTCCATTATAATGGGAAGAATGACTCAATTGAAATGAAAATGCATCATGTCAGCTCCTCAGTGGGAACAGTCTAACCCGATCCGACCTGATCGGAAAATTAAATGAATTAGAATGAGCGATGTGGTGTGTAAAACTTTTGTCAGTCTGTTTTAGTATTAGCTGTGTAAACACTCGATCTGATCGTTGGAATAAATATATTATTTCTACACAGGTTCGCCCCATTTAGGGGTTATATGAGGTGACCTAATAAGTTTTTAGAAAGGAAGTTTTGCTTCCTTTTCCGACCATGAGAATCACTCTTACATCTCTTGGTCTCTAAGCATCGATTGCTTTACATTTCACATGTAGTAAAGCATCTAACCAGTCATAGATAAAGCTGAATTCTTGTAACCAATCATAATGCAGAAGCCGGGATTTATCGGAAAAAGAAGGGAAGCATAATCTAACCTCAAACCTACAGGATACTACTACTTCTTTTTTTTTTTTTTTAGATTAAACATTTCACAGCAAACATGTCAAAAACATTACATTCTATGCAAATGCATTAATCATGTAAACACACATCTTATTAGATCAGCATCCGTATAAACAGTATAAATTTAATTATTGATTAAACAGCAATAATTGTTATATTTAATTATAAGTATATTAATTATGGTTATTTTATTATTGGTGTTAAATTAGTAAAGTTTAGGTTAGGTAGTATGTAAATTAGTTAATAGTTGGCAAATATATTGTTTATTTAAAAAAATCAAAATAATAATATAATAAAAAGACATTTTTTGTGGTTCTTTTATTTTAAGTATCGGTTCAGGCTGTGTTTAGACAGCGGTACAGTTTTAAAAGTATCGATTTGAAAAACCCAAACGATACACAACCCTATTCGCAGTACGAGTAAAAGTAGGTAACTAGCTTCCAACACAAAGACTGAATTCCAAATTCCTCTACAACCCCTGATTAAGGGCACTACATGGTGTGTGACAATGGATTGTACACCCTAGCGCACTCGCGTTCCATTTAACACTTTGTCGGATTCGAACCCGGAGGTTAACGTAGCTGATATTCTAAAGTACAATAAGTGGAAATCTAATAAGAAACTTGGGAGATTTACAGGACTGTCCACCACCTCCATGGTTTATTGTTTCTCACTTACCGGCTACATAGTACCGCTAAGAATTCAGTACTACGTTCACTCCTGCTAATTACACTTGCGTGTCGATCGCCAGCTCCTCCAGGCACGGGATAATATGGAGCAAAAATAATTGATTAAATACTCCTAAAGAAACAAATCATAATATGTTGATAAGGAGTGGTGTTAGTGGAACTGTTGTATAAAGGCAATATCACACCTGAGGTTGTGCTGTTGTACTGGAATATCAGCACAGCTGTGATTTGGTCATAAACTCGAGGGCGCAACTTTGAAATTGCTTAACTGAAGAGTTGGTAAAATGAGTTCTGAGATGAGCACAGAACAATATTTACGATTACAGCCGTGTTTTTGTTGTTTTTTTTCCTCCCCGAAGGCACACATTTCTTGAGTGTTTCTTCAACTTGCTGTTGAATCACACAGTCAGGTTACATGTTCATTAGTGTCAGGTGTGTCGAACATTGTTATTGTTCAGTGATGAACAATACTAAGCACTGAAAGTACAGTAGAAATGGGACAAGGCCCAACATTATGAGTGGTTGTGGTTTGCTGTGTAGGTTTATTTAAGAAACCATAATGGGTGCCATCAATGATATTTGGCCCTCCTGTGAGAAATAAAGGTCTTCGTGAAATGGTGTAATTTTTGTAGGAATTTGTAAGTCTTTTTAAAAGCTGCTAGGTGAGAAAATGTTATGAAACTTGGAAATACAGTTGTTTATTGATCCTGTAAGTCAGGATATGCTTCAAGCGGACTGTTTTGTCAGATCAGATCCCTGAACCAGTCGATAAAAACAGTAATATGGAAGGTCATGAGGAAGCAAAAACAGAGATGGTTTGGGGATTTATGAGAATCATATCGTCAAGAAAAATGTCAGAAGTGTCAAGAGTATATATGTATGTAATTATTCATTTAGGAAACATCTACGAAGGGCGTTCAAATCAAACTGGGGCTTGTGATAAATTTCTCATGAATGAAGGTGTAAAAACGAATGACATTTACAGAAGACTTCAAGCACAGTATGTTGGTTAGACTCTTAGCATCTGAACAGTACAAACGTTATAAAGAAGGCCGTACATCCGTGAATGATGCAATCCTGGCCGAGGTGGCTCAGAGCGCAATGCAGTCGTTCCCGTAAACATTCAGCGTGTGGAACGCCTGATCCTTGAAGAAAAGACGGATCTGTCTGTGGGACCTGTACGCACAATTATTCACCAACACCACTTGCACATTAAAGAAACTCTGCTGTGTTATTGCCTCATTCTCTCCACAGCCTTGACCTCGCTTCAAGCCATTTCCACATATTTGGGCCATTAAAAGCGTTCCTGGGAGGCCTGGGTTTCAGACGTGAAGCAGGCAGTCCGGCCTGACTATCACACCCATACCTGGTTCTTTTTTTACAGTTGTCTTAATTGTCTTTGTATGCTGTAGCATTACAATTTCTCTTCACTGGACCTTTGAGGCTTGAACATGTTTCATGGTGATACCCCTGTGTAACAATGTTCAGTAAGTCTATATAAGTATAATGGTCAGGTGTCCACAAACGTGGACACCTTGGATATATAGTTGTTAGTTACTGTCATTTTATTATTGTGTCTCATCTGCATGATGTATGCTAGAAGGCTGTAATTTAACATCATCGGCAAGGATAGACAAATCAAAAATTCATTAACGATCCCACAGGGCTTGGAAAAGCACTAATGTGCTCAAACATCCAGCCCTTTTGATTAAACCTGATAGATCATATAATAAAGTGTGACAGCTGTCTGGTTAATGCATTAATGTAGACATAATATTTATATAGATTCTTGTGTAGGAAAATGTTTGGATGAGTACAATAAAGCTTTGTGTTTTTGGTCTCGAAAGAAGTGCAGCAAGAGTTTGACCAAGGTTTGAGCTTTGGGGTTTACTCTTGATGTTAAAATATATTAATCAAATCACCTTTTTTTTTACTACTGTCCATAGTGCAGTGTCCTGAGGGATGTGCTCTCTAAGCGTAGTGAGGGATGACATAACCTCACTCTCACATCAATCATAGCGACACTAGGCAATCATGGAAATCTGTGAGGTCGTTCAAATGGAAAGGTTCGGATAGTGCTTTTTTTCGAGTGAGTAATGGTGACTCTGACGTTGCGTTGGTCTGGAGTAACATGTCTTAGAGGAAGCATGTGATAGTTGTTGCCCTAACAAAGAGACCATTGGGAATTACAGTTAGTCCCCGACTTACGAAAGAGTTTAGTTCTGGGAGCAGTTTGTAAGTTGGATTCGTTCTCAAGTCTGACAGAGGGAGTTCCATACGCCTTTGACACGAATATACAGTACAGTGTAAAGCATACCAATCCACTTGACTCAATCTGTCCCCTTTCCAGTGGCCAAAAGCCGTAACAGTGCCTAAGAAAATTTATCTCACAGTGAAATGTAACAGTGTGGTCTCTGCGCCATTAAATCGCTTAGAGCTGTTTTCCACTGTATTGGACTGTCTTGTTGAGGATTTTCCGAAATAAGGATTATTTATCATCATTCTCCTGGACTGATTCATTGAAACCCGAATCATGAGACATTTCTCCCGCACCCCCACACACGTGCGCACACAATATACAAGACTTTAGACATTTTATACATTTATTTGAGTTACACATGTCGTTCCTGAGCTGCCAGTTATCCAGACTTCCTTTGCCCTCTGGACCTGTCTGACCCATCCTGGTTCCTCGCTTCTGGTTGGAGATCTCGTCACATAGATGCCCCATGTGTCTCTTTGGGATGTGCTGGTGTCTGGGGATGGTTCACTCTACCATAAAGACGGTTCTGGCCTTGACTGGTGTTGACGGCTCTTTCTCTGAGAACTTGACTTGGCTGTGATTGCTCGATAGTTCAAGACTGCAATTGTCTCCAATAACTACCTGGACTCCATATTAACATCAATTAACATCAACTGTTGTAGCTGAACTGGCTGCCACCTAATACACTGTATAAATGCAGATCAATTCCTGCTTTTTGTTTCACCCAGATGAGGATGGGTTCCCTGTTGAGTCTGGGTACTCTCAAGGTTTCTTCCTACTACCATCTCAGGGAGTTTTTTTCTTGCCACTGTTGCTCGCGGCTTGCTCACCAGGGACAATCTGCTCATTTTGATTCATACACATTCACATTCCATACAGACTTAAATAATTCTTTTGATTGTTGTTAAAAGCGCTATACAAATAAAATTGAATTGAATTTACAGACTGCAAATATTGTATATAATTGTAATTATTGGTATCTGATGCACTGCAGTGTCTATTTTTTGCACGATATACGTGAGCTACTCCCATGTTCGAACCAGAAGTAGAACAGCGGTCCGCTGAAATTCTTAACTTGTATGTTCGTAAGTCGGGGACTGCCTGTATTTACGACTAAACTTCATACCTAAATTAATGCATGAAACAAATGGTGAGAACTAATCATTTTTTGATGGAAAAATGAGAGGACTACGCTACAGAAATCGGCCAAGTCGATAAGCACTGCGGATCAACACAGTCAACAATGTGGCATAAGATAAACCAACAGATCTGGGCTGAGCTCCTGAGTTTGAAATGCAGCGATAGTGTTTTTATTAAAGTTGTCACTGAATTCACACACTGCAAAGCAAACAAAACAACTTCTCCCACAACAAATGTGAGCTGACAATCTGTCACTACACATGGTGGCTTCGAGCTGCTCATCAGGTTCTTAGTAAGTGCTCTGTAAGCCTGCTAGAATGAAAAAGTCCTCAAGCTGTCCTGGTATAGTGGAATGAAAATGTCACATGATCATATAGATTTTCAGCAGAACTTCTTTGCAACATAGTTAAAAGAGTAAAAAATCTACAAGACCATTCGTGATCCAATTCGCAGCTTCCTGACTTTAAGGCCAGTGTTCTATTTTATATATGACCTGCTCTGCTGCTGAGATGGTGTAAGCGGATACTGTGATACACATATCATGGGTATGAATTTTTTATGCCATTCCACAGCTTGTACAAATCCAGTGCACTTCCAGAACAGATCAGTGCCTTACCACCGTGCTGTGCTTCATTAAATTAACTAGCGCACAGTGTAGATTTAACCAGATAACTGCAATGCTAAGGGGTAGACTTTAATCTCAAGGCAAGATCATTACAGTAGGAGTGGATCTGAGGATTGAAGAAATATCTTGAGCTTTAAGGAATTATGCTCAATCTAAATTAAAAGTGTTCACAATACTGTCCATGTCATACATGACAATCTTCACTGCAAGGGCCTAAAAATGTCACTGTAGGAAAAACACTTGTAAATAGTGCGTATCAGACAAAGCCATCAGTTTACAAGCCAGCACGAAAGAAGTCCATGTGGTCTGATGAGTCCAGATTTACTTTGTTTCAGATTGACGGAAAGAGCAAATTAAAGTGGGACCATTACAGTGTAAAATAGAATTTTTAATTACTGCTAAAATCAGCTCATCTCTGTGTCAATGGATCTCCGACTTCCTGACTGGCAGACCACAGGCAGTAAGGATAGGCGGACATGTCTCAGTCTCCCTCACTTTCAGCACTGTCCCCCAGGGTTGTGTTCTGAGCCCTCTGCTGTACTTTTTGTACAAGTTCAACTGCCTGGCCACTACCAATTCCACCATCGTCATCAAGTTTGCTGATGACACCGTAGTGGAGGGCCTGATCATGAACAACGATGAGACAACCGAGAAAATCTGGAGAAATGGTGCCAGAGGAACAACAGTTTCCTCCTGAACGTCAGCAAGACAAAGGAGCCAATAGTGGATTTTGGTACTAAGCAGGAGAGGAACTACCAGACCCCCGTCATCAACAGGAGCCCAGTGGAGAGAGTGGACAGCTTCAGATACCTCTGTGTTCACATCAAGCAGGACCTGTCATGGTCCTGTCGCATCAACATGCTTGGGAGGCTTCAGTCTGCCCTCCAGGGTGCTCAGGAATTTGTACTCCTGCACCATGGAGAGCATCCTGACGGGAACCATCACAATCTGGTTCGGAAACAGCACCATGCAGGACATACGTGCTCTACAGAGGGTGGTGCGATTAGCTGAGTGCATCATCCGCACGGAGCTCCCTGACCCACACTTAATGTACGGCAAGTGGTGCTGGACCAAGGCCAGGAAGATCGTGAAGAGCCTCAGCCACCCCTGCAATGGACTCTTCTCTCTGTTGCGGTCTAAAAAGCGATCCCGCTTCCTGTAAGCCAACACAGAGAGACTGAGGAGAACACCACACAGAACTATCATTTTTTAAACATCCACAATTATGACATTGTCTCTTTGCACCCATCCTGCACATTCATGCACACCTACATATGTATATTTAATTTTGGATCATTGCACACAAGTAACTTTAATATGATCACCTGCAGTTTAATTCTATGTACAAGTATTTACAAAGATGGTAATATTTTCAGGAGCCGGCAATGCCAAAAAAAAAAAAAAAACCCCACTAACTAGAGCCACGAAAGTCTACCTAACCTAACAACAAAAGTCAGTAAGTTAGGGTCTTCCCTAACTTACTGACTAGCATAACCAGGAGAAAAGGGGGGGAAAAGAAAAAGGGCTTCCACTTCCAACTTACCACTATGTAGAGGATGATATTTACAAAGTATACAAATTTATGTACAAAGGGGCAATAACAAAATCAAGGTTGAAAAGGGCAGCAAAATGTCGATACACAATAGGTCAAATATACACAAGCAAAACACCATAACAAGCCGCGCAGGTGTCTCACGAGCAGCAGGCAGGATGGTGTTTAAATACAGCTGCACAAAATGGCAACACAGAAGGCGGGAGTAAGACGCACAGGTTCAGGGGAGCTTGTCCAATGGCGACGCAGGAGGCGGGAGTAAAGCAAACGGGTTCAGGAAGTGCTTGTCCAATGGAGCCTGGACACAGGAGGCACACATCACTGATTGATTCTCCAATCAGCACCTCTTTCCACGATAGAGGCCAATTAAACCTGCTTTACAAACAGAGAGAAACACACCCAAGAGAGCAGGCAACACAAAGAATAATATAAAAAATATTTATAAAATACGTCAGGGACGTAATACTTTATTCCAACATTGCACATTTACAATACAGCCATCAACCCCAGATCCAGGAGCACGTTCGTAAGTCGGATTTGTTCATAAGTCTGACAAAGTAAATCTTGTACACCTTTAAAACAAATATACAATGTAAAGCATAAAAAAACCCCACACAGGTTTGATATTTTGGTTCTGCATTATCCTCTCGCGAGTCTGTGCATTTCAAAATCGTGAGCGGAATCCTGGTGACGTGGTGTAAAAGGAGCCCGAGAAGACGTCTGGGGAGAACAACGCTACATAGTGTTTACCCTGCACTTGACGCAGTTTGTCTCAGAGTTGTATTGGACTTTGAACTGTCTCGTTAAGGATCTTTACCGAAATTAGGACCATCATGACAGGGAAGCCATTTTCTATCTAATTCATAGACTTACTGTACTGTACAAGTACATTTAAGTATTTGAAATCATGATTGATTATGGAGGTTAATTGATTGATAGCAGTATATATATAGCCCCATATCATCATGCCTCATAACTTAGCAGCTAAATATTGAGTTTTATTTTAAGGTTTTATTTGTGTTCAGTCTTCTTCTAATTGTGCCGTCATGGACTTTACCATTTAACATGCTCAGTGAGACTTGTGCGGTCTGAGATGTAACTCTTGTGTTTTTTTTTTTTTGGTTTGTAGTTCTTCAATGTAACAGTGATTCTACATTGACTCAGCTTTTTATTTATACCACATCTTTTTTACTGTAGTGCTGTAAGTGAAATCAGGCTAATGTTTAATGATGTGCCATAAATATGGTACTGTTATGACTTTTTAAGGTCTATTTTCAGGTCCTTGTCTGATAAATGAACGAATGAATGAAGGCCGTATTTGTCCTGCAGGCCAGCAGACATTCTGACACACTGTCTTTACCTTCTGTTTACAGGACATTATGAACAGTGAGAAGAGCTACGACTCTCTGCCCAACTTCACTGCTGCTGACTGTAAGTCCTCTCGTCGTTTTGCTCCCTTTCCAGTTCCCAGTGAGCCTCTGAAGGTGAAGTATAATCAATGACCTTCACAAGCGCATTAAACTTGGGCACTAGCCAGAAGATCTAACCAGTGTATACACAGTGACTAAAAAGCCTTGCTTTCTAATGTGTCTTAGGTCATATTGTTTAACAGATACAATTTCATACGGTTTGAGATAATTTACTTATAAGTACTGTTTTTTTTTTTTTTTTTTTTACGTTTTTTCACAAAATAATTATCTTAACATTTTAAAATGTATCTTTGCATCTGATGTTTTCAGCTAATTATATATATTTAAATGAAATTTTACTCATGCACACACACATGAATCACTGGCATATACATATATGAAACAGTCACACACACACACACACACACACATACAGTACTATTAACAGCTTAAACTACTACATATGAAATGTGCGCCCGTAATCCAGGAAACACTACCGCTTGCGCTAAAATGAATAAACACAGCGGATTGTGACGAAAATGAAGAGACGTGTTTTATTTGTTTTTTATTTCTTAAACCACATTTTAGTCTCGTCTTTTTTCGTCAACAATATTGCATGCTAATTTCGTCACTATTCACTGATATTGGTGACGTCTCGTCATCGTCTCGTCTCAGTCCCAGGAAAAAATGTCTACGGAGTCGTGTTAATTTCGTCAACGAAAATAATGACGTAATATCCGTTGAGGAAATGAACACTACTCTGTGGATACACTAGAAGCAGTATCAGTATGTCTGTTCCATGTGACACGGTCGTGAGCAGTGACGGGTCGTCCGTATTGATGTAACGCAAGTGTGTTCCTCTTCAGTAAGTGCTTTGTCTCACTCAGGTTTATGGTGGACTTGGAGTGTATCGTAGGAGCACTAGATGGGACATACACACTCGTCATTCGCACTCTTATTCACAGACTTAATGACATTTAGTAGCACTTGACAGTCGAGTCTGCAGGGATTGAACCCAGGATGGTGGAGCTGTGAGGCAGCAGAGCTATAAAATATTCATGCGTGTTATTTATTTATATAAAACTAAAAGACTTCTTGCTGAGAATCTGTTGAATGGCAGGTTTTTCAAATTTTTTATGTTTTTTACACTAATACATGAGAAACTTGCATCTGTGGACATGCATTGATGCTGTGGCACAGAAAGAAGATTAAAACTATAGAAGAGACTTTGTATACGTTAATTTTTATATCAATATAAATATTTTTTGTGCAAATATTTAACTCCGGATATTGATCAGACTCTCTCCCTTTCAGGTCTGAGGCTTCTCGGTATCGGGCGTAACCAGTACATCGATTTAATGAACCAGTGCAGGTCATCGAAAGTAAGAAAACAAGAATCTTTGATGCACCTCAATCTGTCCCGGTCCTTTCATGTTTGTGCTGCTATGTTAATGAAGTGTGCGCAAAGCTCTCTTAGGATTTTCAGCATGAAAATCATCAGATGGTCTTTAAATCTGGCTGTGTTGGAAGAGCAGCGTAGCCGCTCCTCAGAGATTCATGCCTTGTAGATGTAATGAAACGCACGTGCTCTTGCCTAAGCAAAGCATCTGTCCCCCGACCAGAAATTCTTCCGAAGAAAATCGGCAAGGGATCTTCTGCCAGCCAAACCAGTGGAGATCTCGGTGGAGCCGTGGTGGGTAGCGCAAACCGGATACATCACAGAGGACGACATAAGGGTATGTAATTAGACAACATCTTTTCGAGTGCTGGATTAAATGATGCTTGCTAAAAGAAAAGAAAAAAAACATGAAAGATGATGTAGAAGAATATTGGTATACTAATATGGCAAGATGTTTTTTTGACACAAATAAATCAAGGAAATGCAAAAGAAATATATCAACATTTATTGATTACATAAATATTCATCCCCTGGTTAAATGAACCACCCCTTATCACACATGTTGCTACAAGTCTTCTGGGATATCTCTGTATTTATCAGGTTTGCACATCTGGGTTCTACATTTTTGCCCATTCTTCTTACCAAAATTGCTCAAACTCTGTCAGATCAAATGGATCTCAAGCAAATTTGGTCTCGTCCTCCTGGGATGGCCTTCATGAGAGCCAGTTTCATTATGGTTTTTGACGGATTTTGCAAAGGCACTTGAAAAAACTGTTCTTGCAAGAACTATTACAGAAAGGCTGACCTCTGTGTCTTAAAATAACAACTAACTGTTTGATGTTTTTACGTAATTACCCAATTCCATGTGTTATTTTATAGTTTTGAAATCCCCAGTATTGTTGTAGAATGTAGAAAATAAATCACTAAACAAAAAAAAAAGAAATTTGCAAGTGTTCTAAAACTTTTGAACTGTAGTGTATTATGATTCAAGTAGCACGATTTTATAAAAATCCCAATTCAATTAATTTTTTTTCCCTGATTTTTCTCCAACAGGATGATGTGCTTCCTGCCAGTTTGTTAACAGTTTATAATGCACCAGAATAGTGTTATAAGGGAACGGACACATTTTACCCCCGAAATGCAAACTTGTATACAATAAAAGTGGGAGGAAAAAATTTAGTTGTGCTACATGATTTGCTATAGAAAAGAATGGTGATATGTCACTAAATATATTTTTCCCTAAATCCCTAAAGGTTTCTTGCAGGATAGCACAGGTTTTAGGGTTGCCAGTTTTCCACTATTTATTACTACATGGTGCCACCGCCACCATGCTTCACTGTATTTTGTAGTGTTGGGTTTCTGCCAAATGTCCAGGACTGCTTGAAAAATTTTTTTTTTTACTGTTTTCAACCCAGCATTGATACTGATGTGTTGAATGAGCTAATTAATTTTGTTTTACTGGTTACGCTCCTACCTGCATCATACAACTCCATATCAGTGTCACTGCAGTGCTGAAAACAATCCTATCATGGTAACCTTAGTGGCTGATACAGATTATGTATAGGTATAAAGTGTGCCTATACCTGATAAATGGGTGCATAGTAAGTTTATATAGACCTTTTGGACCTGCCATCACAATGTCTGCCCGCTATGGTTCCACCCACTTCTGGAGATGGATGTTACTTACCGGATGCCAGTGCCAAAACCCAAATTCAGAACCAGTCACAGAAGCACTTTTTGTCTTTTTGACGTTTTGTCATTTTAAACAACGATGATCGCTTCTAGTCGGTCTGAATTGCCTTTGAACCATTCGTGTTGTGTTTCATGGCTTAAGCAAGCGACAAAGCAACTGTAGGTAGCTTTTAACACAAGGCTTAATCACAAATCCCTCTCTAATCCGTGATCAAGGGCACTACATGGTGGGTGGAACAAAGGATTCTACACCCTAAATAGCACACAAACTTTCTATTTTATGCTATTTAGGATTCCACAGTAATGATTGACATCTTGGTGGTCATGTGACTACATCTACTTAGATGAAACAAATGCATTTTTTTTTTATTAACTAACTTACCATGTATTATAGTTCTCCCTGTGATGTCATCTATTTGGCTAAAGAGTTGTACTACTGAAATTGTAAAAGTAATACTATGGTAATGTGAAAACTGTAGTTACGGCTTGGGTTAAGTCCAGATGTAAACCCAATGGAAACTTGTTGGACATTGGTGAAGAAGGCGGCAGCAGCAGCAGTCAAGCAATAGTCTTCTGTACCTGATATTTAGGAAGCAATCAAGCAGGCAGAGATTGAGTGAGTGACCCCAGAGTGCTGCAGACGTCTTTTTGACTTTTCTGCCCAGCTGGATGCAGCAGGTTTTTAGGAACAAAGGATGTCATACTATAAATACTGGTTGTTGTAAAGACATTTAATTGCATAAAAAAAAACCACAATTATTCTTCAATTGTCTTTATTTAAAAATCAAAAAATGTCTGAAAAACATTGAATTTCACTTTGTCCCAATACTTTTGTTCACCTGTTGAAGGCTAGTATTTGTACTTAAAATTTGTTCATTTATTTATTAATTTATATTTTGGTCAGTATGGTGTCCTAAAACTTGTCCTTTCTAATTGCTCATCAGTAGTGGTCTTATTATTCTGAGTGCCATTGTGTTGGATGATTACAGATCTGTTCTTCAGCGGAGAAGAGGGCCATTGATAAGATGATTGATTCCGGACCCCAGCTGGCTGGATCAATGGAGTACAATGTGGTTCTCAGTGAGTGTCATTCATATCCGAGAGGCTCGGGCTGACAGGAATGCAGCGAAATGAAAAACCGTTAAAAATAATGAGACGCGTTATGATGGAGTGCAGCAGTTAGAGCTGTTCATCACGCAGGCTGAATAAATAGATTATAATAGATTAAAAGGCGAAGATGAGCGTTCAGAGTATGTATGGAGCTTTATTTATTTATTTAATGAAGTAAAATTACGGGGGGAGGTGCTGAATGATAATTTAGGTATTTGTACTTCAAGTGACGTTATCCTGTGACATCACATCTCACGCTTGTTTTTTTTTATTTTTTATTATTCTCTCTTATAGGTTTGTATAACAGAGGATTTATTTACCTTGATGTGCCCATATCTGATGACAGCTGTATATCAGGTATGCACTTAATCAGTTTTAAAGCGTCGGTTATTCCTGAATAGTGCTAAAGAAAGTTTGGTGAGGGGGAAAAAAAGGGTGTCTAGGAATGACACACAGAATTGTGAGCTCTCGTATGTGTTTTTATTTTTCTGTCACGGTTTAAAAAAAGACACAGTGGTGACGACTCAAATGAAACATATTAGCCCTTATCTTTCCTTTAGGAGAGAACTGTCTAGTGATCAGGAATTTGCAACAACCAGATTGGGAGAAAATGGTTTTATTTTTACTTCAGTAATAATATATATATATATTTTTTTTCCTCCCAGACATCTGGACTGAACATATGTCGTAGGCATAACCACGTGTAGGTTTAAAAAGGTTTTAGCGCATCCTCGCCTGGTAACAGTTTTCATAAGAGCCGTTATGTGTAATGGTGCCTGAGAGGAGCATTAGTCCATAGCGTAAAATGAGTAATCTTACCTCCATTTGGAACGATTCCAGAGAAAACATTTGCGCTGATGCTTTTGGTTCTGGTCCGTTCGCAGTGCCGCCTCTGGAGGGCTTCGTCATGAACAGGGTGCAGGGTGATTACTTCGAGACGCTGTTGTACAAAATCTTTGTGTCCATTGATGAGCAGACCAATGTCTCTGAGGTATATATTGGTATATATTAGTCTATCTATCTACTGATGAAAAAAATGTCATGTCTTCTATTTCACCTCACTGTATAGAAAATATACTGAACCTTGACTTTGCATACACACCCTGGCCAAAAAAGACAGTTGGACTGCATCAAGGAAAGAAAACAACTAAGGAGATTTGAAATGACTGGAACTGGGTTTAAAACCCTTCAACACATTATCAAAACCTGGAAGGATAGTGCTGAACTGTCAACTTTGTTTAAAAAAAAAAAATGAATGGAGATCACTTATACACTTGAAGTTAAAAAACAAAACAAAACAAAAAATCGTTAAAAACCATAGCTACATGTTTAATAGTGAAAGTATGAGCATTTGTATAGACACGCACACAATGTGATGAGAGCTTACAGGATCGGGACTGGAAAAAAAAGAAAACCAGTTAGCCAGGTAAATGTAATTACCATAGTAAAGGCTCTGTGGTGAAATAACAACATAGTGATTAATATAGTGCTGAACTGTCACCTTCATGGCGGTTGAAAATTATAATGAATAAAGATGACTTAAACGCGAAGAGAAGTTGCATTGTAAAAAAACAACAAAAAAAACGGCTGTCGAAATCACAGCCATGTTTAATAGTAAAAGTAAGAGCGTTTATACAGGTACAGTGTGACAGGATAATGACTGAACAGCTGTATGGTCGTGAGAAAACTAGGATAATAAGGACAAAAAAGCTTAAATTTTATAGGAGCATAAAGATTGAACTTTGGAGCAATGGGAAAAGGATTAGGTGATCTGTCTGCCAAATGTCTAAACGTAAATGTTATGTGGCAATAAAATGAAGTCAGCTGACGACCTGAATGTTCTGAATGACCAGGGTATCACTCGGGTATAAATTGAGTTTTTCTTTCCGAATGCCACGGTTTTGGGAGCATAAGGAATCACTTCCACACACAAACTGACCACTACATTGTGTACCGTAATCAAATCTTAGCATGTTGGCCAGACAGTGTATTTTTTTATTTCCTTTCGTAATTACACCTTTTCTGAACCGCTATGCTTTTTCTTTTTCTATTTTGCACCATTACAGCTGGCAAACGTACTGCAGATTGACTTGGGCCTGGTGAAGGTATGTATTTAATTCCAAGCTTTCCTTCTATGTCAGACACGCTGTCAAGATCTACACGCACTGTTGCTTCAACATTGTATTTTAACATGGTGCACTATTACCAAACGCAGGTGATTTTAGCTGTGCAGCTTCACTGTCCTCACTCTGAATAGGGCAAGAAATGAAACAAATAGTTCTTCCGCACCATATTCAATCATCAGACACAGTGGAAAACAAGGTTGTTTTTGTTACATCGTAATAATAGCCTAATTCATTCTTGTAATTAAAGAGCTCGTTCAGAGACCTGATCTTTACGAATGCTTTTTCTTTTTTTTTAAACTCGAGGCTGCCAATATTCATTTTCTTTCAATCTTGATATTTTCTTAAGATGAGCAGACTGTAAGCATTCATTCCCTGCAGTCAACTAATCCCATTAGTTTGAATCCATTTATTCTGTTCAGTTGATAATAAGGGATATGAATAAATGTCACAGTGTAAATTAGTTTCAGGGAAAAAAACAAAACAAAACAAAACGACACACCCCATTTGAGTACAGAGCCACCTTTAAAAGCGACACTTCGGACACATTAGGTGCAGTCTACACATGTAAACCATATGCAAATTAAACAACAGGCTTTCTCTTATTCACCGTTTCCAACCGCGCGACCGCAAACTGAGAAAACGGTCTCCAGCCGAATTGCCGTCTGACCTACTTTTCTTCGCAGCATTTTTACATGTTTGAAGAGGGTTTTATCTCTGTGTGAATATTCTTGAGTTTTTCTTTTCTTTTTTACATGATGTCATTTCTGAATGCTGTTCTGTTATATATACTGTATATATATATATATATATATAAAATCAAAATGGTATTGCACTTGTCACTTTGTCTCAGGAGGTATTTAACACTGTTTGTTTTATTTGTGTTATTAATATTTAAATTATTCACATTCATTATAAATAAAATCGATTATCTCCTTAGAAATAAGGAATGATGATTGGAAAATGACAGTTATCGAAGGAAAAAAAAAACCCAAAACACACTGTGTCTTGAATGCAGAATGCCGTGTCCATGTACTGCCGACTTGGTTTCGCCATCAAGAAAGGTCAGGTGATCAGCCCCGAGCAGCTGCACCCGTCATGGAAAAGCGCCCCATCTGTTAACAAACTAAAGTATGCCATCTGATTGTGTTTCTGCATGACTTTCACTTACTTTTATAAGGTAAAAGTTGAACATATTTTGAAGTTTGTGTGTGTCTGTGTGTGTGTGTGTTAGGGGCACTATGGACCCTCAGAAGATGCTGCTGTCCTGGGAAGGGAGCAGTCCAGTAATGGAGGCTGGTTCCTCCGCTACAGATACAGACACCACTAGTTTGGAGGATCAAGGTGAGACAGTGTTGGGAAATGTATATACATCAATCTTAAAAGTAGAAACAAGACATTATATCATCGACTGTGTTGATTATGTGGAGTAATTTTTTTTTTTATTCTCTAAGTACATGACCTGAAAGTAATAAGCTAAAGTGTTTAAAAGGACTTGTAACCATAAAACAAGGTCATATTATCCCATGCACCTGCTACCAGGCAAACAGGAATTGTACAGGGATAAAACATGACACTGCATGCTGTTACAGGAAAATAATCAGTGCAGCGTTAGTGTGATGCAGCCTGACCTGATGTGTACTTTACAGTTACTAGAATAAAGTTATTTTTCAACTAATTAAGAAGCATTTGCTTCAGTTTGTACCGCAAACACTAACACATTTTCATTTAAGTTTAAATTTGAGAATTAACTCACTATAGTGTTCATCATGTAAAACATATTTTATTCGACTGTAATTGTTTTACTCCTGTGGGAAATTTTTCATTCTGTTGACACTTATGAAAACAAGTAAATCCACATTTAGTTTTAAAGTTCTTAAAAAAATGATTCAAAACTAAATCTTATCTACTGTAGTTTTAATATTAAATAACAAAAACTGATTCTCGCCATGAATATTGTCGTAGAAGCTGGCATGAGGTTAGGGAAAAAAGAAAGAAAGTTTAATGCTGTGGATTGTCATCCAAGTTCCAGTTATCTCTGGGCTTATAGCAGCTACTGTCTCAAAGTCTAAACACGCTCTCAAACTGACACTGGCAACTCCTTACGTCGGACGACAATATTGCAATCGGTCTTCCCACACGGTCTGAATCAGCGACCTCAACTCAATTTAATTTTATTTGTATAGCGCTTTTAACAAGTGTCATTGTCGCAAAGCAGCTGTACACAAAATCAAAAGAATTATTTAAGTTTGTATGGAATGTGTATGAATCAAAATGGATAGTCCCTGGTGAGCAAGCCGAGGACGACAGTGGCAAGGAAAAACTCCCTGAGATGGAAGTAGGAAGAAACCTTAAGAGGAACCAGACTCAACAGGGAACCCATCCTCATCTGGGTGAAACAGAGAGCAGAAATTAATCTTCATCATACTGTGTGTTAGGTGGCAGGCAGTTGAGCTATAACAGTTGATGTTAGTTGATATTAATATGGAGTCCAGGTAGTTATTTGAGGCTCAGGTAGACTTGTAGGAAATTCCAGTCCTGAACTATCGAGCAACTGCAGCCAAGTCAAGTCCTTAGAGAAACAGCTGGCGAGGCCAGAGCCGTCATCATGGTAGAGTAAAACCATCCCCAGACACCAGACGCATCCCAAAGACACACTCGGGGCATCCATGTGACAAGATCTCCAACCAGAAGTGGGGCACCAGGATGGGTCAGACAGGTCCAGAGGGCAAAAGACCTCACTAATCACACTGTATGAGCGGGCAATTACTTACATAATGCGTTTAAACAGAACCTCTCAACGTGTTTTGTTTGTTCGTTAATCAGTTCCAATTAAGTTTTATTCAGAAAGGATTTTACTTTGTATAGAAAAAAAAAACATAACCACTTTCAGACGCGCACAAGCATTGCTGTCGGTTGCTTTTGAGATGACGTGGGAAGAAAGGTCATGTGTTTCGCAGACAGATTTAGATGAACTGTATTTGTGTATGGTCATTGACATGGCTTTATACCAAATTGGACCGGCTCCAAATGCGAGACAGCTGACCAAAATTTCTGACATGGCAGAAATCCATCTGATCATCCAGGAGAAAGATTGATGGTCGTTCAGGTGATTAATTTTATAATCATGATGCCCATTTATCAGAGAAACTGATTCAGGGCCAAAATCTGGTAGTATTTGTGGAGTGTTTGCTCTTCCTCATCCTTCCTCATCCAAAATGTAAAATAATGTTAACTGAATTAAACACTCCCTGTGCAAGTTGTTACTACAAAAAATTAAATAATATGCACCAGATCAGAATGAATTCCTTCCGACCAGTCAGAATAAATTATTCAACAACCTTGCAGTATAATTGCAAATATATCCTGATTGGCATGTCTGATATAAATATGAATCTAGTCGTTCAAGTCGAACCGGGACTTGTGATAAAATTAAATATAAAATAAGATAAAATAAAAACACCACTTGCACATTACAGAAACTGAGCCGGGAGTTTTTGACACATCATATCCCTTGTATAGTCCTGACCTCGCTTCAAGCCATTTCCACATTAAAGGAGTTCTTGGAAGGCCAGCATTTTAGACGTGAATCAGACAAGCAGTTCGATCATGGCTCTGGTGGGCCGAGAAAACGTTCTGATGGTATCCAAGCACTAGTGAAATGCTGATATAAGTGCATTAGTGTAGCTGGGGATTATATAGAGAAATAAAAAGAGTTTTTACTCTGATAACTATGTTCTGTTATTGTGTCCCTTTAAAAATCCTGTTTTACTTGACTTCTCCATCGTAGCTGTTTGTTCTGACCACATACTGTATGTCACATTGTCTTTGTCTCTTTCAGACGCTGTGAGTGTGAGTAGTTTAAGTATTCCTGCGGCCCCCACGAAGAGAATCGCCTTCCTGTTTGATTCCACCCTCACGGCCTTCCTCATGATGGGCAACCTTTCCCCCGTGAGTTTACTGTAATTCTGTTGTACTGCGCAATTTTTTTCACTCTTTTTTTTATATATGAAATTTATTTGGATTTTTATAATGAACAAGTTGCATGTCAAGTGCAAGAAAAACGTTTGAGTCTGTTTTGCTATGTGAATAAACATGGAAACACAGATGTTACATATCAAAATGTGCATGCAGCCGTAATGACCATCACCCTGACCTGAATTCTGTCAATAATAATTGTTCATAAAGGCTAATATATAGGCTAAATAAAAGGGGAAATTGTCACCAGTTACAAACAGAAGTTTTTATTTATTTATTTTTTTTTTATGTTTTTTTCATAATGCTGTTAATCTAATTAGACATGGTTTAATGATGGCATGTGCACACGTTCGGATTAAAGAAACTTTCGAGAGCCCAAGAAGTACTTAGGTTCTTTGAAACTAATAAAAAAAATTCTGTTTCTGCTTCGGGATTTGATGTGTTGTACAGTATGAGATGCTTTTCTGCTCGGCACGGGTGTAAAGAGTTGTTATTTGAGCACCTCTTTCTTGTCAGCTCAATCCAATCTGTCCATTCTTCCGTCACTGCTGCTGTCCATGGCATATTTCCAATATTTGAAATATTAAATCTTGCTCCTCTGGCAAAAACAACTGTTACCTCGATCACAATTTGTTTCTTCGTTCTTATATTTGATGTGAAACCGAACTGAAACTCTAATACATCAGCATTACTTTTGTTACATAATTGACAACATGAAAGGGCATGCGTCCAGATGTTCCCTTTGAAATGGTTGCTGAATTTAGTTTTTTATTTCTGTTTTTTTTTTTGTGTGTGTGTGTGTCTCAGAACTTAAAGAGCCATGCGGTGACCATGTTTGAGGTGGGGAAGCTGTCGGATGAGACCCTGGACAGTTTTTTGATGGAACTGGAGAAGGTAAAGACCTCATTAGACTGCACCATGGGAACTGAGCCTCTTAACGGGAGACAAACAGGCTCATCCTGTGAGTCGGTTGTGAAGAGATGCCGCTGTCAGGAAAGCCTGCTGACTTATTATACAGAGCACACACACACACACATATATACACACACACGTCTATTTCTCCTGAAGCTTGTTTCTTTTTCACTTGGAGAGTATATATGTTCACTGACATACACAAACACACACACACACACGCACACTGTATATATGATCAGGCTGATTATAATAAATGAATATGTATATGATGTGGTCGTGTATATGTATTTGTGTGTGCGTAAAGGTGGAGAGCACTGCCGAAGGAGAAGCTCAGAGGTATTTCGATCATGCGCTTACCCTCAGGAACACGATACTCTTTCTGCGCTACAACAAAGAGCTGACTCCTGATCAGGGCCCCGACGTACCAAACATAGGTGACTAAATCCATTTCCGATTTCTCTTCATCGTCAAATTAAGCGTACAATTAATCCGAAGGAATAGCAACGATTTAGTTGCTCATATAAATACCGCTGTGGTTACACAATGTACCAGACCGTACATTCAGTTTCTTGGTTTCGTGTGTGTTTTGTGTGTGTGTGTGTTTGTGTGTTTTTTCCCCCTCAGGCCTGCCTCTGGACCTCCTCCGATGTGAGAGTCTGCTGGGATTAGATCCTGCCACCTGCAGCCGGGTGCTCAACAAGAACTACAAGCTGCTGGTTTCCATGGCGCCGCTAAGCAACGAGATCCGGCCAATCAGCAGCTGTACGCCCCAGGTAACCCCGCCCCCCCTCCCGAGACCGTATCGAGAGGCATCCGTAGACAGACAGCTCGGATTCACAGGGCCGTGTGAGCTAGATCAGTGATGCCCCCCTTTTTATTTTAATGTCCAAAAAAAAATAAAAATTATAATTTTATTTAAAATTGGAACAGTCATAAAAAGCACTTTTGCTAAACAAGCTTTCCTAAATGAATAATTTTGCTCCGTTTCCTTCACAAGGTACAATAAAAGTGGCTGCGATAATTTTATCCCCCCGTCACATGACCTCCATCTATTAGTTAGACCCACCACTAACATCAATAGGATTCCTGCGCAGAGGAACCGCTTTCGTACGTCTGTTCCTATTAACGCTGTGTATTGCTAATGATCGACATGATTGAGTCAGTGGGGGATCTGAACAAAACTGAACAGAAAATAAGTTTAATTGAAAAACCGAGCAGACTGCAAGTTATTTTTGTTCCTGTCTTATATAACGTCTAAGACAGCGAGCGATCCTGCAGCGCGCAGCTTTTCTACTCTTACGCCACTTGATCAATGAGTCTTGATTAGCCGCTGACTCGGATCACAAGTGTTGGCAACGTTTCAATACCACGTATTCTGGCAGCATTATACTGGACAGGCGTCTGTGATGGAGAAAATAATATAGATGAAAAAAATAACCATGAAGTTGTAGCTGATGTTGGATTATTCTTTTATGGATGTCTGCAGCTTTTATTTATTTTACTACTGTTACACAGACATTATTTCCTAATACTTTCAGCACCTATGCATATCTTGTATACTACCAGTCAAAAGTTTGCACGCCTCTTCAGCAATAATCTCCTTTAACCAGTTGATATTGAGATGTATCTGCTACTTAAGTCTTCATAACGGCTCTAATCTGAGGTGCTGTTTGTTAGTTGGTGATTTCTGGGGTCTCTAAATGAACGTCTTCTCTGCAGCAGAGGTACATTTTGGTCTTGCTTTCCTGGGAAGGTCTTCATGAGAGACAGTTTCATTATGGTGCTTGATGGGGTTTGCAAATGCACTGGACACAATACTGTTCCTGCAAGAACTATTCCAGAACTGCTGACTTTCGTGTCCTACAAGAACAACCGGCTGTTATTGTTGTTGTTACTTAATTACATAATTTCATAGCTTTGGAAAATCAAGTATTCCAAAAAAAAAAAAAACATTGCATTATCTTTTGAGTGGTACTGTATACTTTATATATAATCTGGTTGTTTTCTTGTCCTCCAGCACATTGGGCCAGCAATCCCCGAGGTCAGCTCCATTTGGTTTAAGCTCTATTTGTACCATGTGACCGGCCAGGGTCCTCCTTCGCTGTTGCTGTCCAAGGGCTCTAGACTACGCAAACTTCCAGAAATCTTCCAGGTAGGTAGTATACAGGTGTAACATCATTGATAAGAGAAATCTTTATTAATCCAGGTGGAAATTGCAGGGCTTACTACTGCCGTACAACCAGAAGTGGATTATTTCCCAATAACACTCCTTTTTGTATTCAAGCAATTCGTTAATATAATTTTTTTTTTTGTCCATTTATGGTTATATTAAATTGCAGCGTCGTGCAATTTCCACCAAGCAAGTTAAACAACAGTTTTTGCACCAGCCTCCTCACACTGGACACTCCTTCCACAAACAGTAAACAAGCGTCTCCTTACTGAATGCTTCACCAGATCGTTGATTATGCCTTTTCTTTCTTAAATAACACATTTTAAAAATCTGTTTACAATTCCTAGATTGTATGATGTGTCTACTTTACAAGTGCGTTAATAGAAACCTTGCAGCGGGAACTACAGTCAGAGATGCTGTTACAGAAAATTAATCAGCACCAATCAGATTCGATCGAGAAATACACGCAGCAACAGGGCTGCGTGTATTTAATTTTTCATTTGTTTATTTTTTTTCTGCGCTGTTCTATTTCACAGTCTAGTTTAAATATAATTGATAACATTTTCAGTAATCAGAAATTTGTTATTAATATTATAACTCATGGTTTTTTTTCCTTTTTCTTTCTCAGACCTATGACCGGCTCCTCATCACGTCCTGGGGTCACGACCCTGGCGTGGTGCCCACGTCAAACGTCCTGACCATGCTGAACGATGCCTTGACTCATTCTGCTGTTCTCATCCAGGTAACGAAAACCTAATTAAGACTTGAAGACACTTGACACACACACACACGCGCACACACACACACACACACACACACACACACACACAAACAGCAGACAGAGTTCATTTGACATGACCCCATTCTGTGTTCGTGCCTACAGGGTCATGGCATGCACGGTCATGGGGAAACAGTTCACGTCCCGTTCCCTTTTGATGAAGAGGACCTCAAAGGAGGTAATTCACTTCTATGAGAGCATCCTTATGTGTGCTTTATCTTCTAAAGTGCATCTCTTTTTTATTTTCTTCTTTTTTTTTTTTTCCTTTTGTCAGAGTTCTCCTATTCCAACATGTGTGCACACAAGGCGCTGAAGGTGCTGCGGGAAAAAGTGGATCTGGCGCACCAGTGCGGCTACATCACAATGTTAAACTACAACAACAGGAACCGCCGCAGGCCCAGTGACACCGACGCAGCCGGTACGAGCCAGCGCCGGTCGTTAAGCCGTTTATTTTGTCCATATTCGGACAGTCTGATTAGGAAAAGACCTTTAAGACAATCATTAGCCCGGACTATCAGCAAGGCCACCAATAACATTAGAATAAGGAAAAACGTTTTAATAGGACTGCTTTTTATCTCTAACTCGGTTAGCCTTTTAATTGCTCTTCATGCTTGATTGAATCTGGCTTCAATATGCATACGGGGCAGGCCGCTTAAGTACATCGTGTCTTCTCTGTCTTAGGAGACACCGAACTCGGTACAGGCTTCGACGGCAACGGGAGCAGCGAGTCTTTCGAGCTGGTTACCGAAGAGAACAATGGGGACAGCGGGAAGAAGCAGGGAACAGAGGGTACGTGAGGCATAATGAGACCAGCTCACTGAAGATGTAAATTACAGACAAATTACAGTTAAGAGTCTTGTTTTTTTGTTGTTGTTTTTTTTAATGTAGGGTCTTCCAGTGAGGACGAGTGGGTACCTCTGGAGCTGTGCTTCGGAATGCCGCTCTTCAGCTCGGAGCTAAACCGCAAAGTGTGCCAGAGGATCGTCTCACACAAACTCTGCAGCAAAGACAGGTAACTCAGAGCTGCATGGCTGTGGCACATGATCTGATTTTCCCCCTAACTGTAGTTATGAAAACTTAAAAAAAAAATTATATACAGTACTGTGCAAAAGTCTTAGGCATCAAATCACATGCTGTACCAATTTTGTTATATATGTTTATCATGTCTGCATAATTATGTACAAAATCATTCAGTATTTCAAAATATAACTTAAAAATTTATAAATAAATAACATTACAGGAGAATATATGCATGGCTGTAAAGAAAAAATATATATAGTACAAGACAGACCAGTTTTCAGATAGAAACAAAAAACCTAATGTACGCTCCTGGGATTTACATAAAGATATAAAGGAGCGAGCGTGACAAAGTTACCAGAAGAACTCATATTCTCCAGCAAGCTCAGTAAAACCTAACAGCTGTTTTCTCATAAAACTGCACAAATCTGTGTCTAAAACTCCTGATTTTAAACAATGAGTTTTCACTCCAAATATTGATTGTTTATTTTATTCCTCTTTATTGCTTTTTACAGAAGAATTTTATGCAGAAATGTTTTCAAAAGCATCTTTTGCTTATGCCATATTTTTGTATGTGCCCAAATCTTTTGCACTGTATATAACTATAAGTAAAACAGCTGTTAGGTTTTACTGAGCTTGCTGGAGAATATGACTTCTGGTAACTTTGTCACATTCGCTAGGTTTTTTTGTTTCCATCTGAAAACTGGTCTGTCTTGTACTATATATTTTTTTCCTTTACAGCCATGCATATATTCTTCTGTAATGTTATTTATTTATTATTTTTTTAAGTTATATGTGGAAATACTGAATGATTGTGTACATAATTATGCAGACATGATAAACATGTATAACAAAATTTGTACAACACGTCATATGGTGGCCTAAGACATTTGCTCAGTGTTGTATATTTCTAAACATTATACTGAGAAAATTGCATTTTAGGATTTCATTCCAATTCCAGGGAAGGACAGTGAGAGCGTCTTATTCTCTACATTGATCATCCCAACTACAGTTCTTAAGGAAAAACGATATAATTTCAAATAATTCTAAGTTTTGACTGATTATCAGCATCACTCTGTCTGAGCTAAAACCAGCCTCATCATCCTCTCGTCTCACACTAACATTACTACAGAAATACTCATTCAGACCCATCTGTTTCGCAACATCTCTTGTGATTAATGTCTTCTTTTTTTTTACACACTTTCTCTGCTCTCATTTGTACAGAATGCCAAACCTTTCTTCTCTAGACAATATATATCTGATTGCAAAATCGGTTCATTAGGATATTACCTATTCACTATAACATAACATACTCATCCCAAACCTTGCTTAAGGTGTAATAGTAATTAACCTTAAAGAAATAAAGAAATGTTTTTGGACATCTTTTGGTAGACTGGCAGCTTTTAGCACTGCTTTTATAGTAAGTATAAAACGTGTTCAAGTCAAGCTTGGACTTTTAATTGTGCAGAATAATAGATTATATAATAGTAGAATAAAAATCTATTTCTCTTATTTCTCTATATAATCCCCTGCTACACTACTGCACTTTTCCCAGCGCTTCACTAGTGCTTGAATACCATCAAAGGTAACAGGTTTAATCAGTACGTCAGAGCCATCATCAAATTGCCTGATTCACGTCTAAAACTCCTCTAATGGCACAAACATGTGGAAACGGCTTGGAGCGATAAGAGACTGTACAGTGGATGTTGTAATAACCGAGTTCTTGTAATGTGCAAGTGGTGCTGGTAAATGATTGTGTGTACAGTTCTCACAGAGGACAACTTTCCCCATGATTTTTTAAAGATGTTTGCATCGTTCACATGTTTTACTGCATATGTTTCAGAGTCTCATCACTGTACCGTGCTTGAAGTCTTCTGTAAATGTCAGTCGGTTTTGCACCTCCATTCACGAGATATTTCATCACAAGTCCCAGTTGTCCCACAAGTCCCACAACCTTCATATTAAAACATAGCAAGGACTTAAAATATATTTAAATGATCTATTTCTCTCTCCAGCCTTCAGGAGCTACTACATTCCAGTCGGAAGCTGTCCTTGAAAGTTTTGAGTTTTGTGCAATCATTCCAAGTAAGCCTCAATCGAAAGCATATTTGTCATTTTTTCGTTGGATAATGTTTTTTCGCACCCTGATTGTATTCTTTAACTGTAAGACAATCACATTCACAGTCTCTAACATTCCTGATAATTAACGTTTAAAGATGTATAATATTACAACATATAGCTGTATATTTCTCTTACAGGACTCCAGCCATTCCGGTGACCCAGACAGCGGGATATCGGCGCCTCTTTGCCAGCCACCCGCTGAGACTGGCGTCCCCCTCCCTGCTATAAACCTCCTCTTTAAGGACGGGCAGCTGAAGGAGTGGAGCGGGCGAGCCCCGCCTTCTCTCCACCTCTCCACCGTACAGAAAGACCAGCCCACATAAAACCACACCCTAAAACAAATATATATAGATATATAGATATATATATAATAAAAAAAAAATCTCCACACCAGTCACCATCCTACCCGGTCCCCATCATCCTGATTGATTCCTGAGCTAGCAGTGTTACTATCTGGGCTCTGTTTGGTTACAGCCGAGCATAACGCTCTGTGCTAATTCGGTGATCTGGACATGATCGCATTAACCCCAGCCCCCTCCGTCATCAGCTGTCCATTTCTCTGTGTTCGGTTTATTCAGTATCAAAACACAAAATAATCTGACATAAGTGTTTTGGGGAAAAAAAAAGAATAGGACAAGCCCTGTGGATGGATGAAGTCACCCGGGTCTCTTATAAAATGCCTCTTTGTACTGTCATGTCGTGTGACCTGATGCATGATGTCATTGCACAAAATCTCACAAGAGCAACTTGACAAAAAATGGTTTTGCGATGGTGGCCATGAAAATGGGGTTTTTACTTTTGCACAAGGTCTGTAGAATTTCCTTGACATGTGCTTTTTTTGTTTTTAAATCGTTAATCCTTGCCTGTTAGTAGAGAGAGATTAAGATTTCATCATAACTGTTTGTTTTGTCCCCTCTGTCATGTTTTTGGGAAACCAGAGTATAATACTGGATGCTTTCGACTTCATTCTTTGCTGTTGTATCACCAAAGATTATTATTTTTGAATTTTTTTATTATTCAATTTCGACAGTAATTTTAGTGTTATTTTGCAGCATTATACAGGAATTGTTCGCTTCCCAAGAGACTGAAATGAACTCTGTGCTTGTGTACTCAATGGTACCCTGTTTAAGGAATTCATCATTTGGATTGAGTTTACAGCTGAGTCCAGAGTCGAGTCCACCATTCCAAACCTTAAAGATCATGCTCGGTAATATTCCTCCTAATCTCTGAGGTTATAACGATGTAGCATCGCTACCGTGTTAAATCCTGTAGCCAATCAGGCTCCATTTCCCTTTTCTGTCTCTCTCTATGGACAAGGTTATTAATGGTTGACATGAGATCTTGGTGCAGCATGATGAGTGTTTAGAAACCATTGTGTGTATTGTGCATCATTCTTGCACCTTCTTTCGCTGAATTTCTATTTGCACCCCCCCACAGGAACTTCCGCTCTGGAGACTCTCGTGAACCCTTCGTCATTTCTCTGTTCATGATCCATCTTAGTGTTAGAGAAAAAAAAATTGTTAGTTTTATAATCAGCATTTTAGGAACTCTTTGTTGTAAGGTGTTTGATGGGACTTTAAATAATTTTCTTGTAATTACCTGGGTCGAAACGTGACATTCCCTTTCACCCCACCCCACCCAAAAATATATGGCATACCAATATGTACAAAGTATATAATAAATCTAAATAAATAAATATGGTGCAACAATGTTCCCCATAAAACCCATTTAGACACGTAATGCTTGTCTGGTGCTGTAATTGCGACGGAAGCACAAACGCAGAGTGCCGGCAGTGGGTCAGCAGGTGATGACGCATAAAAATGCAACAGTCTGAGCAAAGGTCTGAGTATGAATGAGAATGGGACTGAATGTTTTTTTTTTCCCCCACTTTCTGTCTCATCATCTTATGCCTGAGTGTTTTTCATTCACTGTATTCAAATGTAACTTTTATAGCTTTCAGGTGGTGAGATTTTTCAACGATATACAAACTTAAAAAACGAAAAACTACAGGTTTTCCTGAAATATGTTTTTCTTTTGGGTGTACAGTATGTCAAGTAAGGCTACTGCATTTAAAATCAGTTTACTCCCAAAAGGGAAAAGGAAGGATATTTGTCACACATACAAGGGGCGTTCAAGTCAAACCAGGAATTATAAATGTGCAGAGTAACACAGTCATAAGAGTAAAAACTCCCTTTATTTCTCTATATAATCCCCTGCTACTCTAATGCACTTATCCCAGCGTTTCACTAGAGCGTGGACACCATAATCATACAACATTTTCTCAGTACATCTGCTTCACATGTTGAAGTCTCCTGTAGTGGCCCAAACATGTGGAAATTGCTTGGTGCGAGGTCAGGACTGTAGGGGTATTATGTAGTTGTTTTTTTTGTTTGTTTGTTTTTCGCTTCTTGCTTCTGCATTGGGGATGTAAGGAAAAATTATTTTAGATTTTAGTCATGTCTGAAACACTGGCCTCCGTGGACCTCCTTTAATGGCCCTGACATATGGAAATGGCTTGGAGTAAGGTCAGGACTATGTGGGGGATGTGGCAATAACTCCTACCTGAGTTCCTGTAATGTGCACGTGGTGTTGGTAAATGATCCACACGATCATTGATCATGAATTACATTTCCCACAGACAGATGCGTCTCTCCTGCAAGTTGCCTAAAAGTTATCCGTCGATTTTTACGGATCATGCGTTCCACTGGCTGAATGTCCACCATTCAAATGTTTTATTGCGGCTAATAGTCTGATCACCGTACTGTTCTTGACATCTTCATCGCCCAAGTTTGACTTGAACGCCCCTTATATATTACATCATGGTAACAGCCATGCTCGAGGGTCACAGTGAAGTAACATTGTGATGCTGGGGCCTGAACCGACAACGTTCTGATCAGGTACCCAGAGTGTTAAGCATTGATTTGCATCAAAGAAATTTTTGACAGCAAGAATCTTATTGCAAATGTGTTTGAAGTCTTTTGTCTGATTTACTACATCACAAAACTATCTAACAAAGTACTGTTCTCAAATTATGATCACACAAAGATATAAAACATTTTTTATACCTACCTGTCAAGGCTAAAGTGAGTAGTTTTTACAGTTAAAGAAAGCCTGTGTATAGACATTTATGCATTGTTTATGGATGTGGCACCCCAGGCAGCAGAGCCACCTCACAGCTCCACAGTCCCAGGTTTGATCCCAAGCTGTCTGTGTGGAGTTTAGTCCTTCTCTATTATCCTGTATTGTTTTTTTTGGTTTCTTTCATCCACAGTGTAATTCTGCCTCACACTCACAGTTTATGAATCCATTGTGATCCTGACCAGGATGACGCAGTGACTATACTGTAGGTGGTTGAATGGATTTCTATTGTTTATCAAAGTTTTCTTACTGTATACAGTATGTAGGAACAAAAATGGCCAAATATTTCTTTGGCTTTCCTGAATTCTGGTTTGGCAACTTCTGAGTCCCCCAGCTCATCATATGCATTTCCCAAACATCTGCCTGGACAATTGGTCATTCACATTGTCAGTTATAATGTGAGTCCTTGGTTATGAACCGCATACCACAAGAGATTAGTGGAAACAATGTGCAGCTGTGTGTCATGCAACGGACACACCCAGTTTATGAAGCGCATAGTCATCTTAGTGTGGTCCTTGTGCAGAGCAGCAAAAACAAAATAGTAGTATTTTCTGTCGCATTTGAGCTTTGGCTAAGTCCGTTTCCGCATACAATCAATCCAACGCCAATAATCGTTTATCTTTATATGTTTATTTATTGTTATACAACAGCATCTGGCACCAATCTCAACTTTTCATTTGATCACTGAATGACACTTTCAACAGCTTAGATTTACATTGAAATGTCCAGTAGACAAGCTAGTTCCTTTGATCACTTTGCCATAAACATTGTCATTCCCTAACCATTCTCTAAACGGTTCACTTTATTTAAATTAATAAATACACACGGTAAAATACTGTTTACCGAAAAAACATGACGAGTCGTGAAGACTTTCCTGTGGTGGAAAAATTTTTGTTACAAAGCACTGACTTTGAAGATTCCTCTCATAAATACTTTAGAAATCTTCAAAGTCTAAACAGTATACATAAAAAAAAAATACTGTCTAGTAATAGACTGTTAGATAACACAATGAGCATATTAATCAACAGCTTTTTTTCTAACAGTGCAAATCTTACTAGTGGTTACACATTGGTTACACAGAATTATATGTGGGATGTTCGAGTCAAACCGGGACTTTTGCTTGTTCAGAATATCAGAACACAGTTATGAGAGTAAAAACTCACTTTATTTCTCTATATAATCTCCTGCTACACTAATGCACTTATCCCAGTGTTTCACTAATGCTTAGATACCATCAAGGTAGAAAGTTTACTCAGTATACTGGAGCCGTGATCAGACTGCCTGCTTCACATCTAAAACCCTGGCCTCCCAGGAACTCCTTGAACATGTGAAAATAGCTTGGTGCGAGGTCAGGGCTGTACTATGCTTAAAGTCTTTTACACCTTCATTCACAAGTCCCTGTTTGACTTGAACGACCTTTCTATCGGCTAAGACTTGCTTGCTGTCTCACTACAGAGGCACAAATTATAGTCAACTGCTGTATCATTAAAGCTGAGCTTCCATGAGCAGCTTCCCCTTTCATTATACTAAGTGAAGGGTGTATGACCATAGTTCAACTGACAGTTAATACGCAGTTGAAATGTTACTATGAATTGTTTTTTTCTTTCTTTCTTTTTTATTAAGCCCGAGTAGGCTTAAACATGGTGTGAAGTACCATTTAACCAATTCATTCTTAAAAGGTCCTCATGTAAATGTCATTTTCCAAGCTTAGTCTGTGCTTAAGTGAACTCTTTGTAAAGCCTTTTAATGATACCGAGAACCGAGAGAAATCACAGTGGCCTATTTAGAATCCAAAGTTAGTGGAGCATAAAACCGTAGGCTAAACACCCCCACTATGCCCTCGCTGGTGGGACTTACAGGAGAGGGACACGATTTTAATTAAGTGCCTCCGCTCGCCAGAAGCGATTCTATTAAATAAAACTGTGAATACATTTAAATGTTAAAGGAAAACTCTATCCTGAAACACACAAATACATTCATATTGCCATTCCTGTGTTTTTGTACAGAAGTAGTATGATGAGAGGTGAAGACGGTACTTTTAAAACCATCACTTTGATTTTAATCTGTCATTATTGCCACCTTGCTTAAAACTTTCTAGCATCAAAAGCACCTGGTTCTACAGTACTTCCCTTCAACTTAGATAAATGCAGGAAAAAAATGCATGACACTGTATGATGACAAAACTACATAGACTATATACAGTGTGGCTCAAAATCTTGGGTCTGTAGGCAAAAATGTATTTAAAAGTGTAAATTAGAGTGCATGCTTCATAGCAATTGTGTCTACAGTACATGGATGTATGGATCCAGTTACAATACTGTTAAACATGTTAATTGGAAATCCAAATAAAAGTAGTGGAGAAAGCAGGCGTTAGACTTTAGACTTAGAACTTCCTCACTTTTTTTGCCTAAACTGTGGTCTACATATAGTAGTGTGCAAAGTCTTGAGCCATTTCTTCATTTTAATTAAGATAGAATAAAGTAAAGAAATGGGAACTAATGTTTTACTCTGCAAAGTGCCTAAAATAAAATAAAAAAATGGGTTGTTTATGCAACAACCTCGACAGCAAACTCATTTCCCCTCTCGTCTTTTCCAACTACTCAACATTCAGCATCACAATTATACTGATTATCTGCCTGATCATCTGTTTCTCACTGGTTTACGCTGGTTTAAGTTAGATGTTTTTTGTAATTGAATAATTCACAGGTCACTGTGTGGCTCAACACACAACACATTCCTCTGAAACTAGGCAGGTACAGGGACTGGACTGAAACTGAAACTATATGAGTTCTTCAAGTCTGGAGAGCTATCCCTCAAGACTACATTAAAAATACAAGAAAGTCCGGCTCGTGGAACCGAAATATGAAGAAATGAGGGGTGGCTCCAGACTTTTGCACAGAACTGTATGTTTGTAATGAAGAAGTGAGAGAGCTGGATAACACTGTCCTGCTACTGTACATCACACTGTTTATCTCAGTCATGACGCTATTAACCGAAGTGAAAATGGACTAACGTCAATACTTAGACGGCAGCTAAATCTTGCACACTGATGAATATAACATTACAGTGGAACCTCGGCATGCGAATGCCCCCCTTTTGAATTTTGGCCCTTAAGATTTTACTTTTTGAAAATAATTTGCATCAGCATCAAAGCTTTTTTGGCAAACCACCAAAAAAGCCAAAGTGTACACTGGCTAAGTTGCGCGTACGTATGGGAGCCGTTCAAAACTTGTTTGCATCAGTGGAAAGCCAAGCAAATGGATTTTACATTTTTAGTTTGTTTGTTTTTTGAATTTGTGCAAGATTTAGTAAAGACATAGCATCATGGGTCCCAAGAAAGTTAGCAAGGATGGAAGCAAGAAGAAAATGTAGCCACATTCAGTGGAAATTAAGAAAGATATCATAGCTAAAAAAGCAGCTGGTACCAAGAGGATTCATCAATTAAGATTGAGGTTAAATGTCTATTTATTTAAAATTTACATCATCTTTTCAAAACTGGTAATGGGTTGAATTAATTATCTGCATTTATGCTATTTCTTATGGGAAAATGAATATCGCAGTACGCATTTTAACTTTAATGCATTCTAGAGGCGAGTTTCTAAAGTCGCACGTCGAGGTTCTGCTGTATTTGCGGCACAGTGATAAAATGTTCAGGATGATTTTTTCCCTACAGGCTTAGTTTAGCCAGGAGTAAGGCTGGGATGGTGACTTACTGACTAACACTGTTGCCTTGCAGCTTTTGGATTGGGGTTTAATTTTGTCTGAGTAGAGTCTCCCTGTGTTTAGTAAGTTTCCTCCAAGTTTTTCTCATGATCCAAACATATGCATTGTAGTCTGATTTGTGTTGACACCAATCTGCCTAGTGTACTGACCTCCCTTGAGATGGGCTTCAGGCCTTTTTGACCACACACAAAGTACAGCAAGTGGTATGAAAAAATGTAAAGTACGACAGATGTGATTTGCCTTATAGGGCCCAAGCACTATATATGACATCGGCACTATGACATCATAGCTCTTATTGTGCTGATGCTGATAGTCAGTGATGGGCCAGGGCCTTCACACGAGATTTTGCCGCATAGCTCATAATCACTCGCACATATACAGTACATGTAAACCTGGTACACATTTAGATCTCATTGAGCTGAAAAACTAAACTTCGTTATGCATGTCATGAGCTTTATTTAACAGTTATTTTGGATTGTTTGCAAAATGCACCAAGTGGAATTTGATATACTTCTCCTAGGCTATTTATACGATCGCCACCAAAATGGGCCAATATAATCTCAAAACATTAATGATGCAAAATCATGAAGACAAACTTATGCTAATAACTTTGTCAGTGGCATCATATTGAATGACATCATAGTGTGATGTTTTTTTTTCAATATCTGGGCCTTTTTGGAGGTTTTAACAACTGTTCAAAAAGGTGCTTGGGCCAGATCATCCTTGCTTTGCAGGTATATTTTTTATTGTATTTAGCTTGACCTCATGTTTCATCTTTAGCTTGTGTGGTCAACAGGTTGTTACCATTTTCTTGTCACACAAATAGTGCACTGTGTCTTTAAGCGAAACGCTCTGTGTGTGTGTGTGTGTGCGTTTGTTGTTACATCTAGTTATTTTGCCAGAGCGCGCTCTCTCTCTCACACACACACACGCACACACACACAAACCAGGCAGGTTTGTATCATCCTGGTGCTCCTGGAAGTAAATATTTGTGCACCCCTTCACTCTTATAGGAGTTGTACGACTTGTATTTATTCGTGTAACTTTTTTTTTGCACGACTGGATGATTTATTTTATTTATGTAAAAATCAAACAAATCTTTAAGTGATGATGAACGAGCACGGGTTCTGTTATGTATTCAAACGGCGGAAAAGTTGTTTCTGCTGCGTTCGCGCGCGCGTGTCCGGAATGAAATGCGGCTCGCGCGTGTCGGTGTTCGGGCGCGCGGGTAACAGGTGCAGCGCGCGCTCCTAGTAGTACATCACTTTTTCCTCTCCGGACATTTTATTTATTTTTTTATTTTTTTATTTTTTGGGGGGAAGTGCCGATGGGTAACCAGGTCGATAAACTCGCGCATCTCAGTTACGCCGAGGTGCCGACCGAAGAGGACGACGGCGCGCGCATCGGCGTGTCCTACATCTTCTCCGCGGACGACGACGACGACGCGTCGGCGCACGACCGGACGACGCACGAGGGAGCGCCGCCGCCGCCACCGCCGCACGAGCTCGAGTGCGCGGTCTACCACACGGCCGCGTGCGTGTACGAGAGGCGCGCGCGCGACCTGTGCGCGCACGCCGCGGACGCCCTGGCGAGCCGGTGCGTTCCCGGGGACGTCCTGGAGTTCGTGGCCGCGGGACGGAGCCCGCACTGGGCGGTGTACGTCGGCGACTCCCAGGTCGTGCACCTGCACAGGGCGGAGGTGAAGCGCGGCTCGGTGGCGGACGCGGGACGCGGCAGGCGCTGCCGGATCGTCAACCAGCTCTACAGGTACGAGCCGCTCAGCGCCGCCGCCGTGGTGCGGAACGCCACCGAGCACGTGGGCATGAGGGAGCGCGAGCTGAGCTGGAGGAACTCGGAGTGCTTCGCCGCCTGGTGCAAGTTCGGCAGGAGGGAGTTCAAAACGGGGGGAGAGCTGCGCATCGGGAAGCAGCCGTACAAGCTGAGACTGCTGCTCCACGGCATGCACGTGCACGAGCTCGAGTTCCAGAGTCTGGAGGACGCGATCATGGAGAGGAGACGCAGGGACAGGATGGACAAACCGGTGCTGCTGAGTGAGCCTGAGGGACAGAGGTGAAGTGGCCGTGTACAGTAGTGTGTGCTCCACGCTTTACGGACTCCATCACCCTGTGTGTGCAACTCAATGTTTCTGCTGAAAAGTTTTTAGTCCTGATGGACGAAATGCACAGAGAAAGTAAATCCCATATGCCAGAAACTGAAATCCATCAGTGCAGGTCTTCTTTAATGCTGCTCACTCTCATCTCACTTCATGTAGACCAGGAGACCAGAGATGACTGAACCAGGCTTATTTAGTTTCAGTCCATTTACCTGAAAAAAAAAAAAAAAAACTAGCTTACAAATCTGCTTATCTGGATAAGATGAATAAGTGGCGACAACAGCACTTCCCCTTTATTACCTAACCACTGGATGCAATTCAACCTGATTTGTTTGTTTGTTTTTTGTTTGTTTAGTAACGCTCATTGTAAGCACAAACTGATGAGACAGACCTGTTTTTAAATGTGATGTGAAGAGAATAAATTCTTACCACCCTGTCCAGAAATTAGAGATGGGAAAAAGAAAAAACGAAACTAAACAAAATGATTCAGTGATTTATTGTGATTAATTTTTTTGGGCGATTCATGCATTGTCACACTGACTCCAAATTCGATTGAAACATTTACATTCGAGGTGGTGAAACTTCGCAGTTCCTCTAATAATGGTTAAACATTTAGCTTTTTTCGTTGTTGGCTTTTTACAAACAGGCTACATCATCTATGAGCGTCTGTGAAAACTCCCGTTCCTGAGCTGTGATTTGATTATAGCTACAGAAGTATGGTGCATGCTTAGAAAACTGGAGCTGCAATAAATTTTTGTGCTTAACAGCTTTGCTATATGCTCTTGGTTCAGTCTGTTGCGATACAAACTGGCCCTGGTCCAATGATGGTCTTACGATGCTGCGAAATTGCTATGCATTTAGTAGAACCTGTACTTTAGATTATCATTATGCTATACACTTTATCCCAGTTAGCCACATGATCACCTGGGTAAAGAACTGATACTCTGTGGTTTGGAAAAAGGTCATGTGGTCTAATGAGTTCAGATTGACCCTATTCCAGAGCGATGGGTGTAAGAAGGGAAGCACAAGAAGCGATGCACGCATCATGCATAGCGCCCACTGTACAAACCTCTGGAGGCAGTGTTATGATCTGGGGTATTTTCAGTTAGTCTAGACTCAGAAACAATATAAGGCAATAAAATAAAGCCAGTTGATGCCCTGAATGGTCATTCAGTCCATTCAGGTCATTAACTGACTTCATTTTATTGCCTCATAAGGTTGCTGAGGTTATCACATCTATGGAGTTTTTCTATCCCTGATGGCTCAGGTACAGTACTGTATATTCCAGAACGTAACTTGTGAAAGAGTGGTTCTGGGAGCACAAGGAATCATTTTCACATATAAATTGGCCACCACATCGCACGCCATAATTAAAGCCAAAGGCAGTGGAATTAATTCTTGAACTGTGCAACTTTTTTTTTTTTTTTTTTGGCCAGGCAGTAAATTTCACATATATAAAAAAGTTTAGCATTTTTTAATGTATAACAGAAGTGTGTTCCTAAACTTCTTGATCTTGGTTTTGACCTTTTCCCATGTAAGTCTTAATGCTACAATAAGCATGTACAGAACAAATCAGATATACTAACAATGGTAATACTAATCATGATCACAATCATCCCTGCTCTTGTTTTTTAAATGAAGGCCTGTTATTCTAGGCCAGTTTATAAATCGCTATAGATTACCTCGTATTCTGTATTAAATAAAAAATGCATCATATTCTGCACACACCAAAATCCTAAACACTTTTTTTTTATTTTAGTAGTGTAGGTGGTAACAGCTTAAAACCTCATTTTATTTTTGTCTTTTTAAGGCATATGATTCACTAATCTTCTTAATGATTTTGTAATTATTCAGTGAAGATAAACAGCAAGAGGATGTAGTTATCAGAAGGAGGACTATAAACCATAATCTCAAATCATTTCTTGGGAGTTAATTTAACACTGTTAATGATAAACTTAACACTTTTACAGTGTAGGTTTACACGCAGTGATTGACAGGAGGCCTTAAGTCTGTACTAAAAAGTCATAAAAACACCTTTGAAAAAAAGCAAAAAAATTAATCGTGTTATTTAGCTAAATAAATAAATAAATAAACTACACCAGGGTTTATATAACACAAAGAAGCTTAAAATGACATCTCAATCAGAAACGAAGCTACTGAAGAAAAACTATTTGACCTCGCTGTGACCTTGTTTGGATCTGTTTGGATCACTTCCCAAATCTAATCAGTTTATCTGCTTGTTACGTATAATAATGATTCCTTTAAAATCCTGCAAACTATCAACCTCTCGTTCTTGAGACATAGCTTTAGGTTGAATTTGGACTCATCTGAAATTGGATCTTGACCTAAAAAAAAATCAATTTTGTCCTTAAGAGATAATGAATAATTGTAGTTGTATATAATTTTAAACTATTTTATTACAGAGAAAATGTAGCTTTAGATTATTTATAGATACAGACAGACTGACGTCTATAGTTTTTAATCAATGAGGATGCACCGATTGTGAAATACTGGTCTGATTAGATGATTTAAATGATTAGAATTTGGCTGATTGAACATAATGATGGTTATTGGTTTGGTTACAGCTCTTGTGTATTTCATACAGAATGCATTTTCGTGAGCATGTCGTGCCAATCAGGCAGCACGGTGGTGTAGTGGTTAGCTAGTCTACTTGCACCTCGAGGGTCCGGGTTCGGTTCCCGTCTCGGGTCTGTGTGCAAGAAGTTTGTATGTTCTGCCTGTAATCACTGGGTTTCCTGTGGGTACTCTGGTTTCCTCCAACAGTCCAAAGACATTAGGCAAATTGGTGTTCCCAAATTGGCCATACGGTAGTGTGTAAGTGTGTGTGCCCTGCAATGCATTGGCATCCTTTCCATGGTGTACCCTGCTTCATGCCCTAAATCTCCTGGGATAGGCTCTAGGCTGCCTGCCTAGACGATAAGTGTTGTAACAATCAAGTTACAACACTCATCTATATGGTTATGCCAAATAGCGCCATAAGGTGGCACCCTTTTTTTATTATGGTAAACTACAATTGAATGTATGTACAGAAAAATGCTATGGTGACGCTCTACATAACCTTCCTTCATAACGAGCAGAGGTAATGTTGTATTCTATATTCCAGTCATGTATGACATAGTAAATGTAGCGTCGCATATACTGCACTCATGCGGACCATGTTTTATTTTTGTCAGAATAAAGGTACAGTGTGGAAATCCATATGCAAAGTGTTTTCAGCCCTAATCGGTTCTCCTGGGGCTATTGCTAAGTGCAGGCTCCTGGCTATTCTTCAATCTCTATACCACACCACACCACGCTAAAACGTCATGGCAGAGAGGGCTGTTTAGGTGACTGCTATTGGATCGTTCCTGAAGCTGCAACTGGGTAAGCTATTGTTGTCCTGGTTAGATCACAAGTAACCAATACAACTTGTAAAAATTGACGCGATGCAAAACACTTTGTTGAATGCAAACACCAAAATCGGTGCATCCTAGGTATTCACTAAAACATATAACTTTTCATGCAAGTAAGCTTAAGCAATTACTTTACTATACTATACTATACTTTCCTTGTTGTTTTAAAAGTACCATCTCACCTAGGTGTAGAATGAGAAGGCTGTTCTCAACTGATCTTTAAACAGCCATAGATGTCTTCCAGATCCCTAGGTCAACCAGGTCTTGACTCTGTAGATGTTGTACCTTTTTTTTTTTTTTTTAAACTTTAAACTAAATTTTCCGAGCTATTTGTCCCTGGCACAGTCCTAACTCGGACTGATTGAAACTTTTAACATTCGACAATGTTTAAAGATGAGTCTTTTCCAATCTGCAAAGAAGAAATCATAATAAGGCAACAAACTTTGGCGCCCACATTTGACTGTAAAACTACAGTATGAGCGTCTGTTTACTTCTTGTGTCGGTGTAGATTGTTCTATAATGAAATTTAATTCCAGATGGTGGATCTTTGCATTTAAATTCAAGTTTCCAGTGGCATGAGCTTTAAAAAAAACCTACATAACTGTGTAGTCTCTAAGTTGACGATAATCAGCCATGATATATGTGAGCATTTTTGCACAACCTTTCCTTGGTGACCAGAGGAAATCATGAGTACGGCAAATCGTCCCACAAACACAGTTGGTATCCTGGTGAGGTTTGCCTGAGATGAGGCTCTTTATGACCTTAGCAAGAAGGGTATTTTATTATCCGAGTGCGATGCCCCTATGTCTCTGAGTCTCTGTGGGTAAACAAGGGGATGCTGGGGCAGAGCGACGTAATTACAGCCGTCACCGCCAGTGAGTAATGGGTATAAGTAAAGGCAACAAGGCACTCTTTGTGCGCCTGTATAGCTCCGGCTCTAATGCTGCAGCGAAACAATTGCCCCCTAACGAGCGCTTCTTTAGCCAAGTGTCGAGGGTGATTGGAGATTGGTGGCAGATTTTTCCTGTGCAGTGTGTGTGGATTATCAGAACATGCTGGTGATATTGCTCTCAGCCTGAGGGACGGTGCAGGTGGCTCTTTGTTTCCTCTCACAATTGCACTCTGTTATTACTTTGTTCTGCCCTGTTTTGACAAGACCTCAGTGTTGAAAAAGGGCACTAATAAAAAATCTAGAACGCAGATTGATGAATTGAATTTTAATGCCTTTCCTCCTGTTTAGTCAGTGTGTATTTGCGCTGTTTGTTTCTCAGTCCTGTGTTGAAAAATGAGCTTTGTGGTTCAGAGGAGGGACGTCTCAGAGCACACTCGTTATCACTAACCTATTGGCACAGCTGCATGTTTTCTGTCACACCATGTCAGCTTAGCTCCACAGAGCTCAACCCGAGGCTCCATCCACCACTCCGATCCACTAAGGCTTTTTTCGGTGTGTGTGTGTGCCTTAAATACATTTTAGATGCGAGCACATGAGAAACGTATGTGAAAGGTTTCGCAAAGTTACGCTTTAAGGTGTGTGTGAATAAGCAAACACATTTAAAAACAACTTGTGATTATGTGAAACGTAGGGGGAAATTACATTGTGAATATAAAGGGATTAAGAAAAAACACTTGGAAAAATGTGAAAATAAAAAAATCATGTGGAAGATCTTATAGGGAAAAATCTATAACAAATTATGTTTTATCTATAATAAATTATGTTTTTCCCATTTGTGAGGGAAACAATTATTATTGTTTTTTTTTTATTCATAATTATGTGAATAACAAAATTGCACAGAGAAATACGATGATTATGGTGACCCTTACCCTAAATCACATGCAGAATAAGTAGTTTGTGTAAAAAAAAAATCTAATTTAAAATACTACCTTAAATACTGCAAATTTCTTCCATGAAGCATGTGAAAAAAAAAATCAAAAGTAATGATTGAATAGCGTGGGTGGGGGATTATTAAAAATAAATTAATTGCACAACAGGGGAGAGCAGCTGCCTGACAAACTCCAAATTCAGTCACAGAAGCACTTTCAGCAAGAAAACACATCTGATACCGTTGT
Organism: Clarias gariepinus; assembly: GCF_024256425.1. Lineage (NCBI taxonomy): Eukaryota > Metazoa > Chordata > Actinopteri > Siluriformes > Clariidae > Clarias > Clarias gariepinus. Next base: position 13,157,667 of record NC_071127.1, on the reverse strand, counting down.
CGTCTTACACACACACATTTGTCTTCTTAGCCTCTAAGTCATTTAGAATTGCCTCTGAACCGTCCAAGTTGTATTGTTCACTGTTAACGTGAACTACAAGGCTGAATCCCAAATTCCTCTCTACACCCTGGACAAGGGCACTACACGGTGTGTGGAACGAGGTACAAAATGCAGTTTCTATTTTATGCAATTTGGGATTCCACCCCGGACCAGTTAGCTAGTTAAGGCTATTATAAAGCGGAATAAGTGGAAAAATAAAGAGAAACATGAGATTTTTTTTAGGAGTGTTCACCACCTCCATAGTTTATTCTTTTTGCCTTTTAGCTTTTAGCTAATTTAAAACTATTTTCACTTCTGGCGAATACCATCTAAAAACAAGTGAATCATGTGAAAACTCATGTAAAAAGAAGAAAATGCAAAAAAAAAAATGAAAATGCAAAAATTTGATAAACAAACAACAAAAATAATCATGTAATGTTTAACTTTTCTAAATTATATAATATATATAATCTAGAAATATATATATATATATATATATATATATATATATATATATATATATAGAGAGAGAGAGAGAGAGAGAGAGATTATGTAAGTATATATAAATTCTAGAATATAATGAACCATTACATTGTTAGATAAGTAAAAAAATTAATTATCAATGAAAAATGTGTGAAAGTTTAAGCGTAACTTTTGCACACATATCAATCACATGATTATTGAGGTGATTCAACTTGTTAGAGTTTACTATAATTGCTTATTCCTGTACAATATTATCACAAGATTTTGCTTTCTTTTATAAAAATAATAATTTTACACTGTGTGCTCAGATTGTATGAAAAAATGAACCTTGGCCCACATTCATGACCTCCACATTGACCTCCCTATCTGGTCTGACTGTGTGAAATTTGTTTAGTGACAAACATTCACTAGCTTTTTAGCTTAGCATTTATAAAATGGCACTAATTATTATCTAAAATTTGCAAAACACTATCATGATGTACATATTTTCAGCTTAGCACCAATTACAGGGTAGCTAAAATAGCTAGCTAACTAATGCTAGCTAGCAAGTTGTTTACAATTCCTGCCAATGTGTGCTGTCTTAACTAGATAAATTGAACCATGGAAATTAATTGTGTCGATTTGTTTAACAATTGAGGGTGATGAAAATAAGAATTGAATCATGGGATGACCTTAGCTATAAACAGGAAGGCTAAATTTTTCAACAGGAAAGATGAGGCTTTTATACTGTGTGTGTGCTGCAGAAGCAACTTAACTCTATTAACACAATTTGGTTAAGTGTCCTGAGGTTTTATGTTAAATTTCTGTGGGAAACAATTATTATTTTTGTTGTTGTTGTAGTTTTAGGTAAAGGTTTTTGTTTAAAGGAAACGTTAGCCTGGGGTCATTCCTATGGTCCCAGAGCCCCATGTTTCCAGAGCCCTATGGTCCTCAGATTTATATAGCATATGACAAAGGACCCTATGTTCCCAGAGCATAATGTTCTCCAGTTCTAGGGTGCTACATGTATGTTTCCCGGGTCCCATGCTACCAAGGTCCTAAGTTCCCAGGATCCTATGTTCCTATAGCATGTAATTGAAACCTGAAAAATATATATTCCCCAGTTTTTTTGCATAATAAGTCTTAGGCAATGGTGGGAATTTATCCATGCAGGTGCATCCTTGAAAGTATATTGCATGATTTAAAGCTATGTTTAAAGCTAGTTTTAAGTTAGATTTTTGCATAAGTTAGAGTTTGTACTTTTGTTCCTGCGTTAGTACTCCTTTTTTGACTGTTTAATGAAATTCTTTCTTGAGACCTCATAAAACCACATAAAATGATATGCATTAGTTTTGTTGTGTTTAAAAAGAAGTGAAGCCTAATTTTAATAAAATAAACTGGATAATATCCAGAAAATATTTTGAATCACGTTCGTCTCAAACAGAATAGGAGGAAAACATTTTTACCAGGAAACAAAAGGCCTTGGGAACATCGGTACGCTCCCCTGAAATCCCATATATCACATACGTCTACCTGACTAAAATATTGTATATTAGAACAGCGTTTGTCAAACCTTAATTTAACAGTAAAATATATTCCACAGTATTTTCTCAGAACAGATTTATTTAATGAATATAGGTAAAATGTGTGCAATAATATTTGCTCTAGTATTTATTGGGCCCATGGAAGCGTTTCACTGACATAACATATTAGGTCCAAGCTGAGTGATTGAGGCTTGGAATAATTACATTCAAATGAAGGCACCAAGTAAATAGACTAATAACTCTATAACTGACAAAGTTAAAACAGCATGCACCCTCTGGCTACGCTTCACAAACCCCAGTTGGAGATCCACTGCCTTAGAAGACTTAACACTTCTTTCCTTTTATTTCACACAAATCTCCTGCCTCAGAATTGCCCACAAGCTGACTTGTGAATAGAATGTAAGAACAGTGACACCTTGTATGTTTTCAAAGTAAACTAACATGGCAAATATCTGAAGTGTGTGGACATCTAACCATCACACCTGTGTGCTGTTCTTCCCCAAACTGTTGCCACAAAGTTAGAACAACATAATTGTACAGGATGCCTTTGTATGCTGTAACCTTACTGTTTCCCATCAACCAAACATGTTGTCATGGCAATGCCCAATGACCTCAATCCCACTGAACACCTTTGGAATAAACTGGAATGCCAACTGCTTCCTAAACCTCCTAACCATGCCCTCAGTGCCTGACTTCAGTAATGCTCTTGTGGCTGGATGAGAGGAGCATAATCCCCACAGCCAAACTCGGAATGAAATCTAGTGCAAAGCCATCCCAGAAGAGTGGAGCTTATTATAAGAGCAAAGGCGGACTAAATCTGGAATCTGCTGTGTGCATGATGAGGTGTCCACAAACCTTTGGCTTTATTCTATAGTGTATAACTTTTTTTTTTTTTCAATCAGCACATGCCTATAGGCATTTTAAATAATGCTTTTTCAGAAATAACCCGGTTTGCCAACTGTTGCAGGGATTGAAGTATGATGGAAATTTTGTCCCACTCATCTCATTATTTTGTACTAGTGTTTCCTGATCCAGTCCTCGGAGACCTTAAGACTCTCTACTGCAGTTCCCTATACAGCTGAGCCAAACAAACAAAAACACTGAAAACCTGGTTTAGGTGCGAAGACTTGGACTGAGCACTATGATGTTTTAAACTCCAGCTGAGTGTGTTAGTCTATGATTAATAATGTCCCAAGCATTCTTTTTATTTTAATGTTCCATTTAATGTTTTTGATTGCTTTAGTGTTGGAAATTAAACATTTAAAAAGACAACTAATGATAACGGACAATTTTTCGTCTGCCTCTTATATCTTAGAATACCTTACAGCGATCAGCCCTAACGCTATGACCACTAAACAGCATCGATCAAAAGCCCACTTATCCCAACTTCGCCATATCATAAACTGATCAAGCAACCATACTGTAGAATGTGCTGGAAAAGAAGTCAGATTCATGGAGGCACAACCCTGCAACCCACAGCACCAATCTGCTCCAACGTCCTGGTGCCAGACACCACAGCACACTCCCCAGAGCTGCCCTGGAGGCACTAGGGGAACCCAAAACTTAGGTGGTTTTAATGATAATAGTTTAATGCTATGGCTGATTTGGGTATATGCTGAAGCTCAGCATATGTACAAGTTAAAGCATCAATAAAATCAATCTACAGCATTTTGTCCATCCCCTCTAACTCAACTTTACCTTCAAATATAATAACACCTCTTTTGTTCAATCATGTGATTATTGGCACGATTAATGTGTTGAAACGAACTTTTCCATGAATTATTCACTTGATGTTGTGAAAATCTTACATTTTACATCCACAACATTCACTCATCCCCGACACCTGAACAAAATTTGGAATAGTCACATGTTCAAGTCACATGTTGGAAAGGAAGTTGCATCGTCTGAATTTCCTGAAGGACGTTAGAAGAAGAGAGGTAAGTTCCTACGTTCTTTTTTTTCCCCCCAATGATATTGAAAGAAGTAAAGAGTTCACATAGATTAGATAGAACTTCTAGCTTACTAACTTAAAAGTATGTTTGGAATAATTCATTAGATATTTTTATGCCGTTAGCATGGAAACGTTAGAGGGAAAACTCAAATCTGTAACTCGTTTAAGAGCAAAATTCTATGACTTATAATCATATGAAACTATTAGATGAAACCTGGTTTCATGTTTGCCATGGTTAAACACAAGACAGCAGAGACGTCACTTTTAACAACAAAGAAATAAATGCTCATTAAAACTCCAAATCCTTCTTACTGTCATTACTGGCTATAAGAGCGAGTGATTATTTTGGGTGGTTAATTGGTTTCATTTGCATAAACAGATTGTTACATGTTTTTTTTCCCGACATCTGGCTGCTGTCCCACCACGGTGGCTCTGGGGTCTTTAAGGGGACTGACCTCTACTCCTGCTCTGCCTGCGTTATTGTCATGTGGATAAACTCCACATAACCTTTTCCATGGACAAGCTCACTAACATGGCTGAATAGTTAAACTAGAAGAAGCCAGGACGAATCCATTGTCATATATTTTATTGTCTTATCAATCTACAGCATAAAAGACGAATTCATTATGGCTCACAAAATGGCAAAAAACAGTTTTCGGTTTTCAACATCCCGAACCGCATTCAGTAGATGAGTCCCTGCTTTATCTTCGCCGTAGTACGGAAAGCATTCTTAATCAGCAGCATGAAAGCTATCGTGGAGAAGCACAGCACCACTGCTGAGCTCAGAATGTAGCAGATATTTCTCCTAAATGGCGTATATTTATAGAGGATGATTGAATATCCCTGAACCCTGTCTGAGCCATTAAGGAACAACAAAAGAGCGCTGGTGTGTGTTGATAAGCCACTAATCGAGATAAGCCACCAGCGTTGACATTTAAACACTTTGTAGAACAGAATTGCTGATAGTGCTTTAAAAAAAAAAAGAAACTCAGAACAGAACTCCTGGGTAAGGTTCCGCGTCAGTGACAAGAAAATTGTCATGTCCCTTATCGTCCAACGTAGCTTTATGCTTATTTGCTTTACTTAGCGCCTACCACATAACTGGGTGAAATGTAAATGTACCGGTCTTAACACTTTTCCTGACCTCTCGCTTCATTTGCATTTTTCACATTTGTAGCAGCAATGCACTTGTACCAGCATATTTTGATCACTCTAAGCTTTAGTGCCTGACAGGTCAGTCACAGCGATGAAAATTCCAGCTTTGAGAGGTCTGATTAAAATGCTGGGCAGCGGCAATAATAAACACAATGGAAAGGCACTGCGTGGGGTGCCAGCAGGCTGAAAGGCTTATTCTAACTTGATTAAGTCAGGGGGAGGAATTGAAAACCAACTGTGACATGCAGGGGAATACAAGGGCTAGAAGATGCTGGGGTGATGAGGAAAGTCAAGTTTTTCGGGGATAAGTATCCAACAATCAGTCGCCCACCATCAGAGATGTTACATACAACAACATTAGTTCCCTTCAGTTTGCACCCCTGAAAGAACAAAGGTCGTTCAAGCAAAAGCGGGACTTGTGATGAAATTTCTCACGAATTAAGACGTAAAATCGACTGATATTTCAGTGATGAGATTTTTAGCCACAGGGAGAGAAAGTTTGACCTAGCATCTGGAAGCTAACCTACAGTAGCAAGCGAAAGGAAACCTGGTGGGTAATATCTGACCTAGCAAGCAAAAGTTAATCCAGAAAGGGAAAAGTTATCTAATGAGTAAAAGCTAACCTTATATGTGAACGCTAACTTCGTGAGAGAAAACTAACCTTCGGATTAACTAATCCTGTGGTTGAAAGCAAAGCAAACCTAAACAGGGACAAGTGCTTACTGTAGCAAACCAGTATACTTTTAAATACTAATCACCATTCATTTATTTAATGTTGTCTCCAATTTTACTTTTCGTAATTTTGCCAATATAAATGTGTTAACCCTCACTAAGAAAAAAAAAAAAAAAGGTGAAAAATTGGTTCTTTGCATTTTCTTTCACCATATTATAGGCCTCTTCCAAATGGTTGATATATTGCTTTATGGTAAAAGTATAAAAAAATACTTACTTATAAATAAAATAAAATGAATGCAGAAACCTCATTTCAGGGAAATCCCTCTGGGCAACACTGTCACCCCCATCAGAAATCTCAGCTCTGTGACTGTCTCTGTTACACTTTGGTTTTACGTTGAAAATAACAGTGAACTATCTGAGAAGCCTTCTCTGTGATTGACCCCCATAATATTTTGTGGTCCGGAAAATAGAAGCAAATACAAAAAATGATTAAGCAAAATATAATAAGGAGAATATGACGTAATCATTTTTAAATTAAATTTTTTGGTTCTATTTTGTAAATATGGTGTATGTACTGTAACATAAACATCAAATTATATTATATTATTATATTATATTATATTATATTATATTATATTATATTATATTATATTATATTATATTATATTATATTATATTATATTATATTATATTATAGGTAAAATTTTATCCAGTACACAATAATCCCACAGGGTCTCAATACAGAGTAGTTGCCAATTAGTTCAAATAATGCCAGTTTTTAAATGCTAATGAACAGTTGAGACAGTTGAGACAGTTAAACTCATCATGGGCCACAGACTTTTGAAAGCAGTGCAGGGAAAAAAAACTGCTATGTTTTTTTAGTTGTTTTATAGACAGAGGACCAACTTATTGTACTTTTGGATGAAATGTGTTTTGTATTTTAAAATTTTAACAACTCGGCTGTGGCACTCCAGTACACACAACTGGAATGATGAAGACAGTGAGAAGTTGAATGTAAAGCCCCGATCACTAAGGAGAGAGTGATGGGTTAATTTAAGGGCAAGTCTCTCTCTCTTTCTCTCTCGCTCTCTTTCTCTCTCACTTGCTTTCAAAAATTAGATTTTTGGGATATCATATATGAGATATACAGTGGGATGCTGTATTAACATGCATAGACTCGTGGAACTTCTGGGAGAGCTGGGTTTTCTGAAAATGCTCCCTTTTTTATTGAACTACTTTTTAAATAACTACTTTATTTTTTTCATAGTATGCTACAAAGCAGATCGTACTTCAACTGAGTAGTAGAGATAAATCAGTCAAGGTTAAGTTCAACACATTTTTGATGATATAGTGACTCAAACTGCGTGCTACAAAAACATTAAGCAGAACGTTAAAAGGGTCATTGTGAATATCATTGTTAGACTAATCAAACTGATTTTGATATTTTATGACAGCTTGGTATAATTTGTAAAATTTCAATAAAGTATCTATCTGTCTTTCTGTCTGTCTGTATTTTAAGGCATGCAAAATCCAACACGCATGAATTAAACTGTATTTTTCTATTTGTGAACATAAAAAAAAAATGAAGTAGCCTTTTATCAATTAAAAAAACAAAAATTTTCTTCAATACCTATAGCATAACTACCCATTGTACAGTATAATACCTATTGTACAATAAATAAGCATTTAAATTATTGACAGGTTTTATATAAAGTAATTAAATATGTTTTTTTGTTTGTTTTTTAAATCTGCGTGCCCTTATAATTCAAGTCATGCTAAGTATAGAAACATCAAAGAGCAAAGGAGGGACTGAGCACAATAATCATGTGACAAGAGAAGTATGCACTCTGAATGGCAAGTGTGAGATATAATATTCATAGATGCATCAAGCTACAGCATGAATGACAACAAATTTGTAATAGGGAAAAATGTCAACACACAGACACAGAGCAGGTGATAGTTACTGATCAACCACAATATTAGCTTTCCACCTTGTGCCACCAAAATAGCTCTGACTCATTGGTGCATGGACTCCACAAGAACTCTGAAGGTGTGACACAGATCCTTTAAGTCTTGCAAATTGAAACATGGGGCTTCTAATAAATGTTCGGTCAGACTGCAAGCTTAAAATAACTGACTGTTATTGTTGATGTTGTTACTTAATAACCCAATGCCATATACATTATTTCACGTGTTATAATTCATTTTAAATAAAAAAAAAAATATATATACATACATACACAGTATATATATATATATATATATATATATATATATATATATATATATATATATACACATACATACACAGTATATACAGTATATATATATACTGTGTATGTATGTATGTGTATATATATATATATACTGTGTATGTATGTATATATATATATACTGTGTATGTATGTATGTATATATATATATATATATATACACATACATACATACACAGTATATATATATACTGTATATACTGTATATACTGTGTATGTATATATATATATTATATATACTGTGTATGTATGTATGTATATATATATATTATATATACTGTGTATGTATGTATGTATGTGTATATACTGTGTGTGTGTGTATATATGTATATATATATATATGTGTGTGTGTGTGTATGTGTATATATACACATAAGTGAACAAATAGGATAACATTGTTTGAAACATTGCTTTTGGGTATGTACTGTAGCTCACTTATACACAATCCTGAATGTTGTTTGCTGTTTGTGTGGAGTTTCACATTATCATCATGCCAGCATGGGTTTTCTCCAGCTTTCATCTCACCTCTCAAAAACATGCCAGTAGGTGGATTGGCTACACTAAATTGCCCCTGGGTGTGCGTGCGTGTGTGCGTGTGCGTGTGTGTGTGTGTGAGTAAGAGAGAGGATAGATGGATGGATGGATGGATGGAGATGGATATTCTGTGACAAGCTGCTTTACTGCTTTATATGCAGTGTTCCCAGACTCGGATTCAGATCACAACCCTGACCAGAATGAAGTGCTTACTGAAGAGGAATGAGTGATGAAATAATCAAACTGTTTACACCACAGAAGATGTTGATTGATTTTCTAGCACAGCTTGGCTCTGACAATGCTTTAGCCTCCAAGGTTGATATTAATGCACTTGTTCTAAATCGTTACTGGAAAGTGGATCATTATGTTACGAATGTTTTTTGCTGTTATAAAAACTTATGACTGACTACTTATAGTCTTATGGTCATTTTAAAACATCGAAGCAGGCTTGTTACGTATCTTTTTACACATCCTTAGACATTTAAATGGGTTTTCAGTGCGAAGAAAAAACATTGCCTGTTTAAACATAGCATTTATAATATAAAAAGATCCCACCCTACTGTTGTCTGGCGACTGTTGCTGCCAATAGCTCATTTTCATGGACACTGGAATGGCGCGTTCGGTAGAGGAGTAACATAAAGCGACATCTGGCATTGATTATTTGCCTCTACCAACACACCTTTTATGCTTAAGTCACAAACATATATTAATTAAATAAATAAAAATTGCTTTTGGTTTCCCCTCTTAGAATCATATTGCATGAATATATTGCAAAATAATGAAATTCTGAGGTTGTACTATGAATAACCAAACATTTAGTCATAACAGTACAATCATTACACAACAGTACAAGTCTCTTGAAATGTGTTTCCCAATTTTATATCATTTTCTTTAATTGGCTGTATGCAATGTTTTGTCATATCCCACATGCTGCTCTGCTTAGCTTCACCGAGTGCAAAAAGTCATTAAATTACACAAAATCGAAATGCATTTCATATGTTCTAATTGTTCTCAACAATTTATTTTTATAAAACAATCATTTTTTACTTGTTCTTTCCTTTTCATAATCTAATAAACAATTTGTATGTGTCCATAAAATCGCTGTCCACCTGGTCATTGTGGGGTAACTGTGTAATGTACAGTAATCAGTGACATCACCACCATCATAAGTCTTTTTTTTTTTTTTTTTTATTCATGTAGGAACAACTGCTGTAAGCACATTTAGCATTTTACACTTATTATACACTTATTTATTTTTTCATCATATTTTGTTTGTAATTTGATGGTAATTGATGTCCATGCTGTCATAATGCAATATGAATAAATATAAAAACTTATATAACATGTAAAATATATGTGAAAAACAGTACACTTTCACTTTTTAACAATGAAGCACCTTGCTGACTGCAGGTCCAACATGTGCTCAATAAACGCTAACTTTAGCAAAAAAATGTCCACCCCATCATCAGCCCTTTCGTAACAGGGGTGGACATGTGCATAGTTCCAGCCACATTTTGGAGTGATTTTATTATCAACATATTTTTCCCATTAGCTGAAATATATTTTTAGGAAGGGAGCAATATATCTTTCTGAAAAATACATTATATATATATATTTTTTGAATTTGTTGATGACGGGGTGGACGGTAATTTGCGAATTGTTGATATGTTTGTCTGCTTGCAATGTATTTATAACAGTATAAGGTTGAAATAAAATAATTAAAGATCATATAAAATTAAATAGAAAAGCTCTCTTTTTAAACATTTTTTTTTAAGTTTTAAAGGCACATTATAGTGACCCAATTCCTAAATCAAAGAGTTTATAGTTTGAAATAAAAGAGAAATGGAAACTATTAATAAGGAACATTGCAAAAATAAATGCCTTACTTTTAAGTCAAATTGCGCAATAGTTTTTGATTCACATGACATGAATTTAAAGTAATTAAGTCAGTTATTCATTTTCATCTATTTATCCTTCATATTACTTTGGCACTGGAACTGACAGGTCTTTCCTATTATTTCCGTTCTGTCTTCATATTATTCAGGCAGTCATGTTAGAATTCAGCATGAAGTATTATGGACCTCCTGCAGTCCAGTTTTCCTCCTGAGAACCGCAGCTCGTCTCAAACGCAAGAGCGGCTCTGTCGAATACAAAGCACTGAATCATATTGGTTCCAATTATACCGAACAAAAATCACTGCCTCGCTGCAGAAACCTGGCCCACTGTGCTCACTACGGGCACCAGGAGGAAGACTTTTCATGTCACTCCAGCCCTGGATGAGATGAATGATTCATTTATGAAGTTTTGACACTGTCTGGCAGTGATTGCCTCAGCTGAATGTTGAGTCATGAATACTTGAAGCTTCAATCTTGAGGTCAAAACTTGATTCAGTGCACGGTGCTACAGTATCAGTGACTGTTCATGGTGGGAAAATTATGTACTTTGATGCCCAATAACAGTCATTAGCATTGTAATGGTGGTGGTTTAGGGGATGTAATTGTAGGTAAAAAAAAAAAGCATTTAAAAATGAAACATAAAAAAACTAAATATCTGAATGAGAATAAACAGCGAGTAGGAGTCTTGTATAATGGAAATACAGTGGAAATTGTTTTTTTTTATAAGAAATAATGTAAATGCAAATAATATATTCCAGCCATTCGAAAATGTTCATATCCTGAAAATGACGATGCAAATTTCTGCCTAAATTTCAATAGTTAAAGACGTGTTTAGACTGTACAGTATATTGCTTTTTTAGGTTTAATTGAACAATATAAATAACCATTCATTATACAGTTTGGATCTGATTGGATGTGAGGATCAGATCAGATAATCTGCTTGGATGAGAGGCATTCCACGAGATAATAGAGAATAACAGCACTATGAAGTTTAACTGTATATATCACTCTATAACACAGGTGTTCCAAAATAGCACTTGATTCAGCACTTTATTATTATTATTATTATTATTATTATTATTATTTGTTTATTTTTATATCACATTTATTTATATTATATATATAATTAGATGTCATGATAGCATATATTTATTACACTTATACAGTATGTAATTTGCTATTTTAAGTCATCAAATTATTAAGTAATGGCATTTTTTGAAAAATGAAATCAATCATGTTCATGGGTAAAAGGTGCACTGACTGAAACCTTATAAAAATAAATATATATATATATATATATATATATATATATATATATATATATATATATAAGTAGTGATGCATATGTAACAGCTTACGTGTGGTTGCATCTGAATACTGAATACCGATGAGAACAATTTCTGTATTAAAATCCTCACTCTGTGCAAACACAGCCCTCTCAGAGAGAGAGAGAGAGAGAGAGAGGGGGAGAGACTCCAGTCTGTTAGAATTCCTATAAATTCCACATCAGATTATTGAGCCATCGTTTCAGTCTAGTTGTTGGCCTGGAAACCCAAAACCTCAGTGTGTTTGTCTCTGTTTTGGTGATTAAATTAAGCAGTAAAAGCAATTTGAGCTTGATATGTGCTTGCTGTACTCTGAGCTATTAGTGCTGCACTCCATGCAATATTCTCCAGAATGTCATATGACCTAGATGAAAGGGTAGGGGGAGGAGGAGGGGGTGGGGTGGTGTTGGAGGGGGTCACATTTTTGTGGATCATAGGGCTTTTTTTTTATATTTATGGCTTCTGAAAGCCTGAGAGATGCAGCGGTTCTGCTCGAAGCTGTGTAGTTGTTTGAAAGCCTGCGGTCAGCCAGAGGGGAAATGACCTTCATCCAGCTCAGGTGAAGGGCAGTGTGGGAGGCTGGTGTTGGTCAGACATTAGTGAACACCTGCTGTTTGCTTCAGCTGAAAGCCAGCAGGTGTTCTGTGCAAAACCTAAAACAAATGCTTTGATTTTTTTTTTTTTTTTCGCTCTGGAGTAAGGAGTAATACTTTAAATTTTACATGTATTAACTGGTGAAAGAATAAAAAGATGTTTTTTAGGTATAATGCTAATGATAACACTTAAAAATAATGGCACCCTTTTATATATATATATATATATATATATATATATATATATATATATATATATAGTTATTTTTTTTGTTATGACATTGTAGACTAGTTTGTCACTATCGGATGTGTACTGAACCCAGCTCACTAATCCTCTTTGAAAATCCCTGTTGTCGCTGTTGATGGTCTCCCACTGTGTAGTTCGGCTTTGGTGCTGGTTTCCCCTTCTTTAAACTTCTTTATCCATCTTGTGCACACTGATCTTGTCGATGGTGTCATCTCTGTAAACATTCTGGATCGCAGTGAATAGAAGAGCCTTTATAGAAAAGAAGAGTTTCTCTAACAACATGTTCAATTTGATTCACTCACTTACTCATTGTCTATGCTGCAGTCCACTATCCCAGGAGACTTAGGGTACAAGGCGGGGTACACCCTGGACAGGGTCCCAATCCATCACAGAGCACACACACACACACACACACACACAGTTTGGGAAGACCAGTTAGCCTAATCTGCATGTGTTTGGACTGTGGAAGGAAACCAGAGTACAAGGAAGAAAGCCCCCAAGCATGGGGAGCAGTACACACAGAGGCGGGAATTGAACCCAGACCCTGGAGGTGCAAGGCGACAATGCTAACCACTAAGCCGCCGTGCCACCTGTTGAACCACCTATGTCTGCTAACGTCCACTTTTGCGTTACTTTTAGTACAGCCCTTGAATTTTCTTAATCTAAGCAGTTATACTTTTGAATTCCATGTTAGTGACGGATTAGTATAGCAAGTACTAGCTACAGTATGTTTGACCTTGCAATGATCTTCAACTTCCTTCCAAGTTTTGTTTTATTTTACTGGTTAATTGTCTCTATACTGACATAATAAAAGTTTGTGGGAACCATAATTATATGTTTTGAGAGTCGAAATGGAAATCTGTGAATGTGAAAAAACATCTGCGCACACGGGCAATGAGATTTGTCGCCTTACTTCGTTAGATTAAATTTGCATAAAAGCGGACATAATGAATCTTAATTCAAATGACGTTTGTGGTGCTGTTTTTTTTTTATCGTATTCTTTGTTGAAATGTTAAGGAAGGATTGCAAATACACAGAGTGTGTGTGTGCATGATTATATCTCATATGCTTTTATACTATTTTCGATTTTACTATTTTTATATTTATTTTTTGGGAAGACGATATATTTTGTATTTTTTTTTTACTTTTTTCCCTAAAACCAGATTGCCTCTTCCAGGAGGTTAAGCCTTGCCATCTAAACCACACTCACACAGATGTAGAAATGCCCACAGGCACAAACAAACAGTGTCTCCCACCAAGCGTCTTAAGCTCTGGATTTGGTCCTGCGGTCGTAAAAAAGTGCTGTCCATATGCACACACTTAAGAATATGAAATGTCTAGGTAACAGAAAGACGTTTTTGTCCTGCAATAACATCAAAGCAATACAATAATACAGTACTATTCCTAATATGCAGCTAATATTTAAAATAAGGTTTGGTAGATCTACCAATCAATGCAGGAACATTAATGCGCTTAAATAGTTTCATAAGTGATCAGGCTTTTAAATTTCAGTTATTTTCAGTTTTCAAAAAAGTTTTTCAGACGTACTTAGCCGAAAGCCAGTGAAAAGTGAAATTGTTTCCCTTAAATATATATAATTACAATGCAACTGCATAAGACTAATAATCAGCTGGTGATTATCAGAAACCACAGGCTGGGCATCTCTAAAAGAGCAATTGCAATTGAATCTGTGCCAGTTTGAGTGAAGGTACTCGTGCATACGCTTTTTAAACACCATCAAACTTTTTCTAACCTGTACCAGCTCATATTATAAAGTGACTTTTAGTAACATGATGATGATGATGATGATGATGAAGTAGTGAGTTAAGTACAGAGTGAACAAAGTGCTCATTGTGCAGGAAGCCTTTTCTTGTTTAAACCCATGAGGCATGAGGCAATCAGCAGTTCTATGCAGTCATCTACAAAGTAGTGTGATTCCAGGCTTTGCAACTGAGTAGTGGGGTATGCCGCCTGCACACTATCTAACGATTTCAGATGTTCAGTGCGATCAGTGAGCCAACTCTTGCGCAACGTTGCGAGTGGTTTTTGAGTAAAATGTTAATAATATATATAAGGTAATATCTAAGAAATCATAAGGCGTGCTAGGAATGCTAGGAAAGCCAGGGATTAATGTACATATAGGTTTTCCTGCAGGTGTGTACTGAAACGTGCACATGTTTAAAGTTAATTGTATTTCCTGATTAAGACTATTTTCATAGCGCCGCATTCAGTTTGATTATGGAAATTATCCATAAACACACACCTGCCTGGATGTGCCTGGATACCGTCAAGGTAGAACGTTTTCTCAATACTCCAGATTCTTGATCAGACTGCCTGCTTCACATCTAAAACGCTGGCCTCCCAGGAACTCCTTTACGGGTCTGAACATGAAAAATGGAAATGGCTTGGAGTGAGGTCAGGACTGTACTGGGCAGGTGCCAATAACCCTGTCGAATTCCTGTAATGTGCAAGTGGTGCAGTTGGGAGTATGGACACCTTTGATGATCAAACCCAGCTGTTCTGTTTTTTTTTTTTCCACTCGCTAATCAGAGGAACGACTGCAGCGACTGCAGCGAGCTCCAAGCCACCTTAGTTGAAATCGTCATTAACAGACAAACAGCCTTCTTTAAAACGTTTGAT
Organism: Clarias gariepinus; assembly: GCF_024256425.1. Taxonomy (NCBI): domain Eukaryota; kingdom Metazoa; phylum Chordata; class Actinopteri; order Siluriformes; family Clariidae; genus Clarias; species Clarias gariepinus. Next base: position 13,142,334 of record NC_071127.1, on the reverse strand, counting down.
TTTATACCTTTGAGAAATTTCCTCACAAGTCCCGGTTTGACTTGAACACCCCTCATAGGATAAAAGCAGAAAAACCACCACCAACAACTATAAAAATATACACAAATAAAAAGAAAGACTTATTGAATGATAGATGAGGACATCACATCCATTTCCCTTCCAGACCACCAGAGGGCAACCTACCAAGTAGTTTTGCATTTTTTAATGAGTTGTTCCACTAGTTTACTGGGTTTGTGCAGGCCTGCTCTGATTAGTTCCCCTTTATAATCTCCAAATCCTTAAATATTCTTCGTTTTTGTGTCTGAGGGCTTCTTTTATTTGTCTTATGATGCTTACCCTGTGTTTTGTTGGTTTAATGAACGTGTTATCCGAAATTGCATCCACCACTCGATCCATTAGAGTATTGATGCATGAATAGTCGTTGTTGTAATTAAAAGTTAGTGATTAAACAATTACTTATAAAATAGCACTTGCACTTCATTTTGTTTTAGTATATGTAAAAAACTAAACAAAAAAACCTAACCTGCACATTGGGAGTTAGTTGTGCTTCCCCGGGGTCATCAAAACCACACAGTAACCAGTGGTACAGCAGGTTTCTCGTCTGACATGCAGAAGGCCAGGGTTTAATTCCCACCCAATGCCCAAACCCCAGCCTCTGGATGCCGCTCCCAAACCTGGAAGAAAAAAATGGGAGGGTTGCACTGCGTTTTACGGCGTTAAACCTGTGCCAAGTTGTTGTGCGGATCAGATAGTCCACTGTTGTGACCCATCGACGTGAGCAGCCGAAAGACCAACATAGTGGCCTTGTGTAAAGAACATGTGGCCATGGTTTGAAGGATAATCTAGTCATGATTTAATTTTTTTAAATGCTATGACATTTCTGTTTAAAATGTCACCTGTATAAAAAAATAAAAAAAAAACTTTTCACGTACTGTTAATCCTCTAATACTAGGAAAACTTTCAACCATGATGGTGTCCAAGCACTAGTGAAACACTGGGATAAGTGCATTAGTGCAGCAGGAGATTATATAGAGATATATATATAGGTACAGTAGTTTTATAACTGTTCTCATATCTGTTATTGTGCACAATCTAAATCCCTGTTTGATTCGAACCCCCGTCGTTTTATCAGAACTATTTCTTTATTTTAACATGTTTGGTTAGGGTGGTGTAGGGGTGTATCAGGGGTTTCTGTGCTGGAGTTACTGTCTGTGTGGAGTTTTGCATCTTCTCCATGAGTCTGTGGCTTTGATGTCAAGTCCCCCAAAACTCGAGTGTTCAAGTTTGACTTGTATAAATTTCAGCATGGCCTATTGTTGTTACATCAACCTGACAGACAGTGATCCTGGAGATACTCCTGCTTCTTGCTCGGGTGAATATCGTATAAAGTTAAAATTGTGTCTGAGACAAGCACAAATGTAAGTCTAAATCTCATCGGCCAAAAACATGGTATTGGTGCTACAAAGTGTCTCATCAGATAGGATCATATAACACCATTTGTTTTTGTAAATATGCATACACATTCATATTTTTAAACATAGTTGTTAAATGCAATTTCATGCCCTTGTATGATGTAATTTTTTATTTTTTTTTATTTAACAATCTCAACTGTCATTTAGATGAAACTTGGCCAAATTTTAATTTCACATAAAAAAAGATATAAACCTGAAAAAGTCTCTTATTCTAAAATGCTAAATTGCTAAAATATTGCAGAATTAACTTAACATGGTTACGGACACTACAGATTTTTTTTGGGGGGGAAAATACTTAATTTTGCATGGAATGGTTTCATTTAAGCAAAATTTTTTACAGGTCACATGCTTGTAGAAGCTTACACCAATTTTTACTATTAACACAAATATAAATAATTTGCATTTTAAACGATACACTGTTTTGCTTCAAACATTAAACACTGAAAATGTCCATTTTTGGGAGGGCACATAAAATCATCTCTTCAAAACGGATGACATTAGCCAGTTGAAATTTTTGGGGAAGAAAGATTGGTCACTTCCATGTTGCATAAACCTCTTAAGTAGCTTCTTTGGCATGCACTTTTTCTGTCTTACATGTATGACGTAAAAAAAAAATTATAATAGATACACAGCAAATTGTCCCATTTTCATTTGGGAATTTTCATAGAAAAAGTGACATAGAAAAGAGTAAAGTACCATGCTGAATAATTTTGAGAAGTGCACACTTCAGAGAAAGTGTTAGTGTTGTGCAATTGAGACTGAGTGAGAAATACACAATTTATGCAACGACTTTAATATTCCATTATACCCTTTTTAAATTCAAATTAAAACGACTCTTGGCCATCTGCTCGGAGCGTAACTGTCATACTTGAAATAATAATGGCAATGTACAATATACAGTATATATACTTGGGGGCGGGTGTACATTTCGAGCCAACTGGAAGTGGTAAAGTTAAACAGTATTTGTAAAAAGCAATCAAGTCTTTTAGTGCTTTTGCATGATTATGATGCATTTGTCTCGTTCATGCCCTAAACATTGGCAACTCATTCACTCCACTCACTCCATATCGCTCAATCTGTACACGGTCACAGGAGGCCTGGAGACGATCCCTGGCAACTCGGGGCGCGGAGCGGGGTACACATACAGTACAATGTGTAGTTAGCCTGAAAGAACATGCATGAACTCTACACACAAAAACCCATGGGCGCCAGTCGAACCCTCGAGCGTGGAGGCCACAGTGCGACCCACTATGGCAAAAGGATTGCCGAAAGGATACTTAAAGCAAGAAAAATTAAAAAGTCTAGACAGGAAGGTACTGGTAAAAGCTCTGTGCGCCTTGATTATAATTACAATTCAACAGAGTTAGCACAAAGGTCTAATTATGTCACAGATGATTAGGACTTCGGTCCATGACTTAAGAGCATGCCTGCTAATACAAAAGTGCCTGTCAAGTCACTCGAGAGCTTTTGTGCGATTTTCTTTTGAAGCAAGAAGTCAAATATCAGCCATTGGCATTTGAGGTATCCAACACTTCCAGGCAGATCTAAAGAAACAAATTGGAGACATAATGTGTAGGATTCCTCATTGTTAATATTCTCACTTGTTACCAAAAGTCTTTTATGGCCGTTTGATTCTTTGATTCAAAAAGTTATTTTTAAGATTTAAATGATTTATCATGCAACAATTCAGGCGTGAAGCAGACAGTCTGATCATGGCTCTGGTGCACTGAGAAAACTTTCTACCTTGATGGTATCCAAGCACTAATGAAACACTGGGATTGTCTTGGTTTTAGGCACTGAGTTACCGATCAGAAGGGCGGTGGTTCTAATCCCAGGTCACCAGGTTGCCATTGTTGGGCCCTTAAGCAAGGCTCTTAACCCAATCTGCTCGAGGACACAGGGGCGCTGTGTCCTCATGGCTGACCCCAGCTAGACTGGGATATGTGAAGAAAGAATTTCACTTTGCAGTAATGTTCTGTATATGTGACAAATAAAGGCTTAACATTAACTTAATTTATTAGTGTAGCACAAGTCCCTGTGAGTTAATTATTACTGTATTAAGGATTTTAGTGCATCAATGGAAATAAGATTAGAGGATCCAACATCAGGGACTAATAAATACAGTATTAAGTTTTTCTATGTTTTAAATAATACTTTAAAATTGAGTTTAACTTTTTTTGTTTTTTAAATTGTAGAATATAATTAATAATAATCTTTTTTTTCAATTTAACACTCCTCACAATCCTGATAAAATCCTCAAGAGAGCTGAATCAGGTGTGGTACTACGCTTTGCATTGCAAGCACTGGTATAGAGGTTCCTTGGCAACGTTTCCATTGCTTAATTAATATATTTATCAATATATTCCAGACTTGAGTGAGTAACGATTCATGCTCTGAGACAGAGAAAAAGGTTACCTGCTTGAATTATTATTATTATTTTTTATTATTAGGCAACTTGCTCTTACAGCCTATTAAAGAAACAAGGCAAGTACCGAGAACACGATCAACAGATGCACACACACAAGGGAAGTCAGACAGGTGGAGAAACAACACACAGACGCTCAGGGGAGTTGTATGCAATTAGCCGGCACTGGTAGCTCGGAATATTAGCACAGATTTAGAAGCAAACCTTAATAAGTAAATTATATATTATCTAGGAGGATTACAGTAGGCTTTCCGTCCTATTGGGGTTTATTATAGCAGATTCACTTCACCCCGTCTTGTTTTACACTACGGTTCTTACAGTATAATGATTTATATCATTGATGTGCAGGTCATGGATCAAGACTCCAGACTATACAGTTTTCATAAATTTCGACGATTTACAACAGCTATTGTTACTGATATCACAGATCACCGAAACACTCCTGTTCAAGTCAAACCGGGACTTTCTTGTGAATTAATTTATGAAACTATTGACTTTTACAGAAGACATAAAACACACTATGGTGATGAGACAATCAAACATTTGAATAGTGCAAACATTTTAAAGAAGGGCTTCATCCATTAATGACGATCTGAGCCGATGTGGCTCGGGGCCCACTCTTGTTGATCCTGGGACCATTCTGCAAGTGGAATGAAAAAAAAGGTCCGGTTTGATTACCAAAGGCCTTCTGTTTTTGTAGGACAATGCAAAATTTGTGCACCAGTTGTGCATTACAGGACCTCAGCTGGGATTTCCAAATCCCCTATACAGACCTGACCTTGCTCCACATGTTTGGACCAGTCCAGGAGTTCCTGGGAGGCCAGCGTTTCAGTCGTGGCTCTGGCATACTGAGGAATCTTTCTACCTTAATGAATTTCCAAGCACTAGTGAAACACTGGGATAGGTGCATTGGTGTAGCAGGGGATTTTATAAAAAGGAAAAATAAAAGGAGTTTTTACGCCCTCTCTACAATACCCTGCACAATCAAAAGTCCCGGTTTGACTTGAACATCCCTCGTCTGCACTTTTTCACCGCGTTTATTACATTATCAGTCTGTTAAATATCTTTTTTCGCTTGTCTCATCTACCTTCTGTATTGTTCCATAATCTCTATTTATCTTTAAATACATCTTCAACGTCTCTGTAATGCTGTAAATGTTAGAAATCCTTTTAGCATAACGTCAACCTTTAGTGGTTAGACATAATAAAGGTGTACAATAAGTAAGTAAGTGTATTCCAGTCACAACAGCATGAACATGCCGTTTTTTTCCTTTTTTTTTTTCCGTTTTTTAATTTAACACTACATGAATTTTAATATTGTACTGTAGTAAGTGGGAAAACCAATCGTGGTTTAAAAAATGGTAATAAACGTCTGGGCAGTCGCCGTGATATGAAAATGTAACATCGCCTCACACCTAGTGGGCTTGTGCAATGTTTTATAACAGGTATATCTCAGATTTATTTTAAAATTAATATTTACTATAGGTGTCAAAAATATGTTTAATTGAAGGTTATTGAGGTGGCATGGTGGTGTCTTGGTGTAGGCACTGTGGCCTTGCACATCCAGGGTCGAGGGTTCGATTCCCAACCCTGAAAAAAAAAAAAACCTCACCTGGTTGTAGCCTTAGTAATCCTAAAGACCTTGATTAACTTGTTTAGGTGTGTTTAATTGGGGTTGGAGCTTAACTCAAGCCGGTGTGGCTTGCAGGATTTCCTCATGTACTGTATAAAGCTCCTTCTTGGTTAAAATGTAAATCTGCAACCACAACAGCCAGTTTTTTGTGTTTTTTTTTTTTATGATTGCAGGAAGAGGTTCTTTTTTAACAGTTTTCTTGTATTCGCCAAATTCTATCTATGTTGCCCTTTCCAGTTCCTCCTAATATTAAAAAACAAAACTTCAAAGTATGATGCTACCATCACCATGTCAATCCAATGAATAAAGTTCCCTGAGTGATGGACTGTATTTGGTCTGGACTAAATTTAACATTTTGCTTTAACATTTTAATCTTTAATACTTAAGAATTATTTTAATTTTTATTTTTATATAATAATTTAATAGTTATTTAAAATAAGCAAAAAAAAAAAAAACCCCTCCTATTTTAATAATAACCTCAAAAGTGAAATAAATAAAAATGACATTTTAAGCATCTTATTTCAACCTCACTGACAGACACCACTATATCGATTGTGTCTGAAAATGACATACATTTATTTTAACAAGTAATAGGATGGCACAGTGTGGCAGTGGCTTGCATCGTCACCTTGGCTCGATGTTTGTCTGTAATGTCCTCGTGTCCATGTGGGTTTCCTCTGGGTTGTCTGGTAGGTCTAGACATGCATGTGGATTGCCTATGCTAAATTGACCATAGTTGTCAATGTGTGTGAATGGTGCCCTGAACTCATATATATATGACCATAAAAAGTATGTGCTTTTCCCAGAGTTTCTTTCCTAGCCTAAAGCTATTTTTTTCTGCCAAGTTTTTTCTTTAACTGCCTTTTTTTTTTTTTTTTTTTTTTTTAACACTTATGTGTCCCACATGACATTTGCAGAAAACCACAGCAAGTTATTAAAACAATAGTTAATAAAACAATCTGTGTTCTTTTGGGAGACTATATTTATGTTTTAATAAAGGTAAAATGTCACTATTATATGGATGTTATACATTATATGGCAAAAAAAAAACAGTCTGGGTCTTAGTGACATACAGTAGTACAGCTTTCCCTATGTTGTCTTGTTCGAGAACTTTTTTTTAAATTTCTGATCCATTTACAACAGTAAATTATATGCACACCGTGTGCTCACCAGGTGGCATAGTGGTTATTACTGTGACCTCGGTCGGGGGTTCGATTCCCAATTTGGGTCTGTTTGGAGTATATTCTCCGTATGCTTGGTGGGTTTTCTCTGTTTTCCTTTCCTTCCACAGTCCATATATATATATATATATATATATATATATATATATATATATATATATATATATATATCCAGGCCTCTCTCATGACCCTGTACAGAATAAGCGGTATAGAGAATGAGTGTGTGAGTAATATCTTTGCTATCCACTTTATTAGGAACACCTTTGAGCGTTTCTTTCTGCAGAACTGATGGACTGAACACAATGGATGTTGCAAGTTTTACATAGTGTTCTCCAGAAACTCCATGAAAATCCAACATCTGCACTGAAACACTTAACCTAGACCATGTCATGGTCAGACTCGGTGAGTTCACATTTACCCCTATTGTTCGGTTTTTATACAAACATGAACTAAATCTCTTGACCTGCATTTGCATGATTTTATGATTCTATGTATTGTTCTGCTGCCACGCAGCGGCTTCGATAATCACACTGAATGTACAGCTGTTCCTGTTAAAGTGGCTAAAAATAGAAGAAATAAGAGACCACTGCAATTCTGGAATGTCATCAAGAGGAAGGATGGATGGTCAAAAACCATCAAGCAAAGCTGAGCTGTTTGCTTTTTTTTTTTTTTTTTTTTTTTTTCAGTGGTATAAAGTTCCCCAACAGCAATGTGAAAAACTGCTGGAATAACCCCGGATTTTCAATTCCAGCTTTCATGTGTTTTTGGCACGCTTTCCAGCAAATACTGATTGTTCAGTGTTGTTCAGTCACAAATAATAGAATCGTATTAAAAGATTAGCAGTTCCTAAGTTTAATCGCCGCCTTCACGTTATTATTGTTCACTAGCCAGGGACAAAGAGGCTTTTGTTGTATTTGGGACTGAGCAGTAACTACAGCTATGACCCACATTTGTATGTAGGACTAGAAAAAGTAGTAGAAAGAAGAAGAAAAAAAAAAACCAGTTCAGAAGCAGTGACGAGAACATGTCAGTTTGGATGATCAAGACGGATGAATGAGTAAAGTTATCATGACAGTCTGATAAAGTATGACAAAAGACTTTTCGCTACAGACCAAACATTGCACTTTTGCTTGATTTTCCATTGATATGGTCAATTAACCCCCCAAACACACACACACACACACACACACACACACACACGAAGTATGAGAACAGGTTCCGTTCTTTAGTTCTCAGTGATCTACAATGCAGACGCCCCTTGGTTCGACTCTAACCTCGGATGCCCATGTAGCTTCTTGTGCTACTTGTGTCTTGTGGTTTTCTTCCACTAATGACTTGCCTATGTGTGAGGACTAGCAGTTTAGGCTCGCTAAGTGGGAATGCCTATGTGCTTGATGTGCTGTGCTGGACCAGACTAAGGTTATGTCACTTCCTTCTACTTACTTTCGGTGATCCACTTTCTGATCAGTGGTTAGTGAAGATGAAAGAGCTATAATACAGATTGGTGCTATAATGTTAAGACACACGCAGTTTATTTTTTGGCCGTGTAAGCAATATCTCTCATGTCCAGGAACTAGCTTTAAAAAAAAAAAAAAAAAAAAGTGGGTAAAAATGTTGGGAAATTATTTGCCAGTAAACTTAACTGAACTCAACTTACAAACAACTCACAGTTGCTATGTTTGGATTTTCTCGGAAACCTTTCCGTGGCTGCAGATTGCTCCTGCTTTGGGGCATCGCACTCAATTTTCCCCAGCCTTGGAGTTCTTACTTTTGCTAACGTTCTAGCAATGGGATGTTGAAAGCGAGAGAATTTGTATACATGAAAGATGAGAAGCAATGATGATCCTCGAGAGGGTGCCAATAATTCTGAAATTGACTGTTTTCTACAGTACCCAAGTAGACATGGTATTTAGTAGTGTCATGCATTGCCCATGTTGGTTATATTACCTTCAGTATATTACACTTGATTTATTACTGCAAGCAGGAATTTATTACTTCCTAGCAGTAGATTCCTCTTGCGGGTAATAAAACAGGAACTTGGGTCAGTGACAGTAACAGGGACTGTTTTGTTCCTGACTCATGAGTTATGTACTGAGTAAAGTCATCTCCCTAAGTCGTGTGACTGCCTGTGATGGGTTCGTCCCTCATGCCCAGTGTTCCCAGGATAGGCTCCCGGTCCACCTGTACTCTGATGGGTTACTATAAATAAATTAATAATTAATGAGAGAAATAAAATACTGTGATTGCAGTTCCTTGAATGTCCACATGGCTGTGACACAACCCTCCAAATCACACATTAATGTCACCTCCATCTACACAAGGTACAGTATGGTTGTTCTAATACATGATTCAATCAGGGATTTAAGCAGAATGTCCCGAACCTTGGTATATAGTCTTAGTGATCCCCCTTTGTCCTTCTCTTGGGTATCCTTCGTAGTCAGATCTACGATATTATTCTCCCCGAAGTTATTCCTTTGATACTGTACGTTCTGCACTGGATAAATTTATTGTGGCTATTGTAACAACTATTTAAGGACACTATAGTTTACTTTCTATTTTGTTGTGCAAGCCTTGGTTATAACTTGTTCGTATATTGTGGGATTATTTATGTTAGCCTTTTACTCCATGGCAATATTTTTTAGAAGGGGCGTTCAAGTCAAACTGGGACTTTTGATTATGCAGAATAAGAATTTACAGTTATGAGAGAGAAAAAACACTACAGCACCAGTCAGAGCTTTGGACACAAGATTGGATTTATTTTCTACATTTTAGAACCAGATTTTTTCTAAACTATGAAATAACACATTGCTTTAGGTAATTAAGCAGCAGCAACAACAACAATAACAGCAGTCAGTTGTTTTTGGCAAGGAACAGTTTTTTTTTGTTTTTTGTCAAATGCATTTGCATTACAAATCAAGCACCATCATGAAGACCTTCCCAGGAAAGAGGAGAAGTTCATTTAGAGTTCACCAATTAACAAACAGCACCTGAGATTAAAGCCTTTGTGATGGCTTTATAGAGCAAAAGTATCAGACACACCTCAATATCAAGTGTTCGAAGGCAGCATTGTTTTACAATGTAGAAAGAAATAGAAATCAGGAATGACCATGAAATTACAAGGCGTGTCCAAAGTTTTGACTAGAAGCGTACCCTTTATTTCTCTATATAATCCTCTGCTACACTAATGCACTCATCCCAGCGTTTCACTAGTGCTCGGATACCGGAGCCAGGATCGGACTGCCTGCTTCATCACTGGCTGCAAACGCTGGCCTCCCAGGAACTCCTTGAATGTCTCAAACATGTGGAAATGGTTCGGAGCGAGGTCAGGATTGTAGCGGTAACTTCCTGATGGGATCCAATAATGTGCAAGTGGTGCAGTGGGAAATATAAGCTTGTTTGTCCTGCAAAAAACATTCTCGTAGAACATGAACTGTTTATGTTGAATGATGTCACGTTTGTCTTAAAAACATCCTGGCCATACAGTAACTTTAACTTCAGATGCACTTTCTAAGAATTTTTTTGTGATTTGGAGAAAATTGAAGAAAATTTAGCGATTTAACCATCTGCACCAATTGCAGGTTTCGTAAGATGGGAGGAAACCATGAGAACCCAAAAGAAACACACGGGGAGAACATGGGGAAACTCGAGTCACACGCAGTCACCCGAGCTCGGGGTGGTGCAGCTGTGATGCGGTTACTGTACATTACCCACCTCGCCACTACTCCACCCCTAGGCTATGATTATATAGGCAAAATAATCACTGGCAGAAAGGATTTCCTCAGTACTCAGACATTTCCTGGCAGTTAGATCATTTTGTCATCTTTTTTTTTTTTTTGTTAAAGAGCCAAATCTTTTAAAACACATTTCTTCCCTGGAGATATTAGTTTTGGTGATTTATGTAAGGATGGTTGAGCTGAAAGAGAACTTGCATGGTCTCTAGCTTTAGGACCTGGACATGCTATCGCCCTGGAGATTTATTACCACTTGAATGAAATTAATATCACAATTACTGACCACGTTGCAGTTGATGTGTTGGCGTCCAACAAGATCCTGATACTGTATATTGCCCTTAATTTATTATCTCAAGCCTGCACACACACACATACAGTACACACGCATGTTTTTTCTTACTATACTTGTGAGGACCTTCCATTGACCTAATTAAAACTATACACACCTCAATTTATCTCTGATTGTATCTTCAGTAACTAAATAGAAACTCTTTATTAGGAGTCAAACAGGTAACACTGTGGGTTACTAAGTTACTGATCAGAAGGTTTTGGGTTCAAGCCCCAGAACTGCCAAGCTTGACCAAGGCCCTTAACCCTATCTGCTCCAGATGTGCTGTATCCTACCTGACCCCAGATTCCTAACTTGGACATGTGGGGGAAAAAAGTAACATTTTAATGTGCTGCTGTAAGGTACATGTAATAAATAATTGAAATTTAATCTCAACACTGTTTTAACACCAACATGACGCATACACACACACAAAGAGCGTCATCTAAAGCTGGTCGTGACATGTCAGTGAGTCTCATCTGTGGCGTGAGACGCTGCCTGGCAGCCTCCCAGAAACCATGACGCTACGCTATAATCTTGATAGCTAATCCAGAGCTAATCAGCGGCTTACACAAGGTGCTCCGAAGCCACAAGACATTTCGGCAGATACCCGACTCCCTGGATCATAAACCCAAGCCAAGCGTTTCTCTTTCAGTCCCGCGGCACTTAGCGCAGGGAAAGACTTTCACCTGCCTTTCATTAAAAGCGCAGCACTGACACTCGATCCCGGTGAAGCCTGCAGGAAAATGAGCGACATGATTATTAACTATTTCAGTCACAGGATGTTAAAGAACCGTAATCCACCGTAATCACATGAGTATAAAATTGCATGTGTATTCACAAATTTTGAGTTTGTTTGTTTTTTCACATTTTGTCCGTCTGGTACATAATAGTCGAGTCATTTCCAGACTGTGGGGATAAACCAGTCTCCTAGCTGAATGGTCATAACCACTGTTATTATAACTTTTAAAGCATTCTGTGATGCAATGCCAGTGTACACACTGTTGTAGTGAAGCTATCAGGGGAACAAACTGTTACTGGAATGTTATGTCGTGTCACAGACGAGAGGAGTGTGAGAACAAAAAAAAGTTACAGTAAATGTACCAGTGCTGTGAACTGGAACTAAGTGCTGTATGATATTGGTCAAACTTTGAGTTACTTAAGTTATGCAAACAGTGCCGTGAGAAAGTATTTGCCCCCCCCCCCCCCCAAAAAAAAAAATTTGTTACATTTAAATGATTGACATCATCAAACAAATTAGACAAATATAACCAGAGTAAATACACCATGCAGGTTTTAAATGATGATTTCATTTATTAAAAGAAAAAAGCTGCTCGAACCTACCTGACCCTATGTGAGGAAGTAACTGCCGCCTTGATAGGTCATGAATGAACTGTGATGTTTTTTGTTTTCCCACTTAGGCCTGATTACTGCCAGAACTTTTTTAAAAAAAGAAATCACCTAAATAGAACCTGTTTGACAAAGCAAAGCAAAATATATTTTAAAAAAAGCAACACGATCTGAAGATCTTGGAGTGGCCTAACCAAAGTCCGGCCTTAAATCGGATTGAGACGACCTTAAACATGCCATTCGTGCTCGAAAACCCTCCAATGTGACTGAATTTAAAGAATTCTGCAAAGAAGAGTGGGACAAAATTCGCTTTTTTGCAGTTCAATGCTATTATATACAGTTATCGTCGCCAAGAGTTGCACAACTAGTTAATAGGTTTAGGGGGCCATTACTTTTTCACATGGTTTGGAAAACTTTTTTTCCTTAATTAATTAAATCATCCATTTAAAAAGTGCATTTTGTATTTACCCAAGTTTTCTCCGTGTAATATTCAAATTTGTGTGATGATCTGAATTATTTAAATGTGATAAATACGCAAAAAAAAAAAAAAAATCAGGATATGGAAAATAAAATCAGGATATGACCAAGGTCAAAAACTTTTTTTATGGCACTGTATTTACAGATTCCTGGTTCAAAACGTTTTTGAAACCAAGTTTATCATGTCCGGTCCATTATACTTCCTGAGATATGGGCAGGGCGAGTTTGTTTATAAGGAGGGGTTTTGGCGGGAAGTTAATATTGTTTTTAGAATATTTAAATGAAGATTTTGTGATGAAGTAAGAAAGAGGGAACCCTGGATTTCCCGGCTACCCCTAAAAATAACTTTATAAGAAAAAAAAAAAAATGACAACCTAAGTAACCAGCTATGTTCATTATAGTATTTAAAAACAATGTTTAGGATTAAAACTTGCCTGATTCTGTGAAAAAAAAAAATATATATGAATCAACAAATTTTTTGCTGAAATTGAAAATGTAATACCTTTCACCTAGTAAACTCTATTGGTCATGGCACAAAACTAACTCGTGTGACTTGATATGACTGGTCACACATTTTATGAACAACTTGCTTGTTACACACTTTTTTTTTAAAATCAGTGGACTTAATGCCTTAATCCCTGAACCACCCACTTCCCCATAAAAGTGAACAAAAGCAGGGGGGTTGCGAAAATTCTCTCCGAGTTATTTCGGTAGCTTCTTCATGCTGATGCTTGTAAAGGATCGTTCTCTTAGAAAGTCTAGGTTCATAGAGGTCTTCCAGGAACAAGCACGTTTCTACTGTCATGTGACTTTTTCATAGTAATATAGAAAATAAGTTTTCAAAGCGACAGGGGTACATATTCAAGCAATAAAATCATTTTTTTCTATTCATAGAAATACTTCTGCAAGGCTCTAAGGAAAAAGCTCATCTTTATTCAATCTGTTCACACACTGAAAATGTACATATTTACATATTTTCCGTCGGGGCCTCGTGGTTTAATCTCGAGGTCGTGTCACAAAATACAGGATTCACAGTGCAATATGAACTTTGCGCACCCGTGTCAGTGCTCTGGATGCATGGACAGGTCGTTTCGCAACCTCGCATTGTTACGAGCCTGGCACTTTGCCTCGGAGGTAACGTACAGTACGACTTCCCGCAAGAGAGGGGGAGGAAACATTAGAGCCTCCAAAAATAGGTTCTACCCTTTCAGCGGAGCTATTGTGGGTTTATTAGTCACCTTGGACTACAGTAGATCAGAAGTTTTAAAAAAAACAAAACCAAAAAAATAGTTATATAGAATAGAATAATCTCATCTGGATCAGGTTCTTCGTCAGGCGTACACATGACCGTGTCTGTTGTGCTACAAGGGCACGATTCACTAATTTACGTAAGGAAGTGTTGCGTTTGTTAACGATATCGATATACCATTTAAATCGGTTTAAGGAAAATATATTGTAAATTTGCGTACGGGCTACGGTTTACCATAATGTTAGATAGCATTTTAGCACCTATACTTTGTAGTATATAATGTAATCACTAACTCACTCAATCATCTAAACCGTTTTATCCTGTATACAGGGTTGCGGGGGTCTGGAGCCTATCCCATGCACAAGGCGGGACACACACACACACACTACGGACAATTTAGGAATGCTAATTAGCCTAATCTGCATGTCTTTGAACTGTGGGAGGAAACTGGTGTACAAGGAGGAAACCCACCAAGCACATGCAAACTCCATGCACACAGACCCGAGGTGGGAATCGAACCCAAACCCCGCAGGTAAGCCACCATGCCATCTGTCATACATGATATCACTTAAAAATTAAGGATGGACTATGCTTTAAACCCTGCACTCATTTTGTACCGTTTGGAGAGTTATGATGTCATGCATCCGCCTCAATTTATGTACGTAAATATAAACCTAGGTATGTTTGAGTTGTAGTCACTGAGTTAGTTAGTTAGTGATTTCCTCTGTATTAGACAGTGTGAGTAGAGCTACAGTTCAGGCTCATGTTCCCTTCCCCCTCTTTAGTTAATACGTGTGGAGTCCTCAGGACTCAGCTGAGGTTTGTCATCTGGATGACAGCCTTGTATTTCCCATGCCTCAGTGCTCACTTCATACAGCATGATAAAGGAGGTCATTAGCACCAAAATCACTTCATTGTACACCAACCAATCTGCATCAAGCCTCTTAACCTAACACAGACAATATGGCACTCCGAGCACATACACAAGTGCACGCACTCGAAAGAACCCATAAATTAACATTAACAAGTGTTCCCAAGTCTAACATTTAAGGATCCATAAGGGTGTGTCAAACAGTTTTTGGTCCGAATCCAAACCATCGAGGACAAACATTCGAGAGTCCATAAATTACGACTGTGCTCAAGTCTAAAATTGAAGAACCCGTAAGAGCACATCTGTGTGTTTTTGTCCCAGGGCCAAACCCACTGTCGGCGGAATAGCTGCGTGTCCCACTCGAAATGAAAGAGTTTTTAATTCGAACCACGGTGTAGAGAGCTGCTCCAATTATAGAATCCTTCAAATGTTGGTCCAAATCAGAGCCATCGAGAAGTATTCGTCAGCAGAAGAGATGCTCGTTCGACTCCAGGTGCACCTGAGGCACTCGCTGCTCGGCCGAGCTGACTTCCTGTTCGCCGGCGTCGTGTTCGTTGCTACGGTGGAACCACGGGTGGAGGAGCACGTCGGTGGCGCTCAGCCTCTCGCTCGGCTCCCTGCGCAGGAGGCTCCGCACGAGGCAGCGCGCCCGTGCCGATAAGCCCTCGGGCAGGCCGTAGGCACCGCGCCGTATCTTCGAGAACAGCGTGGCCGGGTCTGAGTCATGGAATGGGTAGCGCCCTGCCAGCATCGTGTACAGCATGACTCCTAGGCTCCAGGCGTCCGCTCGCTTCCCTGAGTAGCTACCTCCACCGCTCAGGATTTCTGGACTGACGTAAGCCGGGCAGCCGTGCGTGTCCGAAACGGAATCGTCCTCTCCGGACAGGATCCGGCAGTCCTCCAGACCTCCAAGCTTTAAATGGGTCCTGAAACAGAACAGTGCAGGTTAATATCCGTGTAGTTCTGCTAGGTAGACGACAAGTAGAGTAAAATGTCTGAGTGAAACATACTGTAGTCCCAACATAGCGGGGGTGCAAAGCACTACAGCATCTGTCAGTTTCTGTATCCGATTCAGTTTAACCAGAAGTGGGTGTGACCTACAGCTTTTTTTTTTTTTTTTGGCAATAATTCTGGCTCAGCAGTTTCTCAGAATAAACTACATCACTCACGTTTATAATAGTGCAATGTGAAAAGGACACTTTTAAAAATTTTTGCAAATATCAGTTACAGTTTCTTATGAATTTATTTGATCAATTTTCCAAAATGTGGGCAAATCAGTATCCCAATTAAACTACAGAGATAAAACTCTAGGTTTTTTTTTTTTTTTTTTTTTTTTTTAATAAATTGATTGAATGAATGAATGCTGTTGATGCATTATCCTCCTTCTGGCAGTTTTTAGAAAATACAAAAAAACAAACAACATTTTTGATTGAAATGAACCTCATATTCATATTACAATCTGCTTAGAACTTTTGATTGAACGATTATTGATTAAAGTCATTAATCTATCGATTTCCTGTTCATTCCAACGGAAAAATTGGCAATCGATGGGTGTCGGAATAGTGAATGGTGGTGTGGCTGATTTAAAAAAAACAACAACAACAACAAAATTTTCTTTGGAAATTATTCATAATTTTATATTATTAATTAATTATTAAATTATTTATCAATCATCATTTAATTTAATCAAGGAATGTTTAACGTATGGCCTGGGGTGAAATGTTGGCCCTGTAGCTCAGGCTTTTGGTTTACTCTGATCATAGCACCATGAAATAACCAAGGTTCGGTCCTTGAGCAAGATCTCAACTTTCTTTTTCAACTAAATAAAGCATGAGGTGAATGCAATTGAAAACTACTTCTGATCTTCAAACCTGCTTCAGTTTGTCAAGTGTCTTCAAAAAAAAAATTTGCTTCAACATTAACATTTCCTAAGAGTGTGCAAAGTCCTGCTATGGTGCAAATCATTATTAAAGCAGGCGTTATTGCTTGTCATGTCATATAAATTCACCCCCCTGGTCTAATGCTTAATAACAGTTACATGCACCGGTAAGTACAATCATGACATGATGGGATGTGATGAAATCTTTTCATTTTTTTTTTTCTCCCTCTCATCTTCCACCTTACAGGTCTCAGTGATCTGATTATTTTACTCAATTACTAGTGTTCGTATTGAGTCTTTTATCCGGAACACAATGTTCACATTTTCTGCGTTTCTAATCATTGCACCCTGGAACACACAGTTCTTCCAGCAGCCGGGGAGAAGCGGAGCAAGTGCAAAGCGGATCATTGTGTAATTATGGCCTTGTTTTCAACAAAGACATGCACAACAGTTTCCAAAGCACCCATTTACGCTCGCTGAGTAAACATTCCTCTCTCGCTCTCTCATCAATGCTTAACTATGCTCGGCACTGTTTCCAGAAGCAGCGGCTGGGTTCGGTGATTTGTGTCTGTGTGTAAATGTGTGCGTTCCGTCTCCCCCCCAGCCCCCCCCCCCCCATCGGTGAAAGCCGAGCTGCCGCACAGTGAATTATGTTTCATCACAGACTGTCAGACGTGCACAGTCTGAGGGGTTTGCAGATGACACAACAGCATAGCGCCAGAGAGGTGGAGAAAGTGACTCATAGCGCTCTCTGTATGTGTGTGTGTGTATATATATGTGTGTAGAAATGTGTGCGTGTGAGGGAGAGAACTGTACAGAACTAACACTGCCGTGTCCTCTGTGCTCGCTGGAGCTGGAGCAGTGCTCGCAGCATACATCTGCCCATGCTTAATTACCTGAAAATATCTGCTGCCAGATCAGTGACGCAGGAACAGCTGGTGTCTTGCTAAGATGCATTCCATGAATGTGTGTGTGTGAGTGTGTGCGCGCATTTGTGTCTTCATATGTGTATGTGAGGGGGTCACGTCTATCTGTCATCACCTTTTTTCAACCTGCTTCTATGTTATCATGTCTATTTACTTAGCTATTTGAGGCATGTGTATCGAGCACACACACAAACAAGCTTGTTGTGTGCAAGAAAGACAAGAATCCGGTATGATAATTTCTTGCATTTTTTTTTCTTTCTGTAAAAAAAACAAACAAAAAAAACACCCAAACATCTGGATTCGTGTGTAGAGCTTTGAAAGCAAAGTGTTGCAATAATATTAGGTCTTATCCAGCTGCTGTGCACCTTTCGAACAAAAGGACGTGATCCTGAGTAGCAGGTTCTCACCCTCCCCCCCTCGGAACAACACTATGACCTATGAATCATCTCTCCGAACTAGATGACTACAGCATGCGTGGCTATTTCTGATCTTTGACCTAAAGGTCAGCGAGAAATGACATATTGACAAATCAAGCTGTATTTCTTCTACTAGGATGAACAGAGCACCCATTAGTGTAAAAGACAGATGTTCTAGACTTTCAGTATGTAACTATTAATGCTTCAGTTACTAGAAAAAAAAATTATCACTGGGATGGGATTCCCAGAATGCTTTGAGCAGCACTTTTCAATTATTCTTCTGTTTCACTAGGGGGTTTTCTTAACTGTTTTGTAATAGTCAATATAACATCCCCCTTTTTTTCATGCATCGTGCATTAGATTTTAACTTCTGCGGTTGCAAGTTGCAATTGCGTCAGAGTGCGCGTTAGCCCGTTGATGCTCAGACGCTTTTGAATAGCATTAATCCTGGCTCCGCAGACAACCATTCGAAGCACAGCAACTAGTCCGGATTACTGCGATCTCTCTTGCCTGTGGAAAAACTGGTGTGAAAATGTTTACATGTAAAATGCGAGCCTGGCTTTGGAACGTATTTTGCATGCACACTTGCTATTCAGAGTGATCGCATTCCTGGACTGATTTAAAGTTCCGATTTGTTGCGTGCTTCCTCTTCTGTAGAAATAGGAGTAAGCGAGTGATGGGAACTACTGTGTATCTGCTAAAGAGACACCTGTGGCGTGTGACGGAGGCAAAAGGAAGTGAGAGCTGAGTGAAAACAGAACTCTGAAATTCAAACAAATTCCACCTGCCCATGCACCTCTCCTCAACACACACACACACACACACACACAAATATGTAAACATAGAACTCGAAACCTTCTCACCTTTTCTCATCCGCAAACACGAACTTGCGAAGCTTCAGATCTCCCAGCACTATGCCGTTCTGGTGGCAATGGGCCACTGCAGAGGCTATCTGATAAAAGAGCTTCGAGGCCTGCTTTTCAGGCAGACGCTTGCAGCTTTTTACAAAAGTGTGCATGTCACCGTAGTCCTTCTCTTGGAACACGTAGGCCTTGCGTTCGCCGAGGATAATGTCTTTGAGCTGGGCGATATTCCTGTGTCTTGGGAGCATGCTGTAAGATCTGATCTTCTCTTGATACTGGCCCATGTCAAACACCTGCAGGATACGGAATAGTTTATGAGCGTCACAATGACAATTCGTTTCATTAGATCTATCCGAGGACAGAAACTTCAAAGCACTGTTGGATCAAAGCGTCTGGGCTGAATAATGGGACATTTCCGAATCTCATAATTTGGTATAAGAATGCAAATGTCATTGCTTTTTTTTTTTTGCCGTAATGAACTCATGCATCATTATCATCATTCCTATCTACAGCATTATCGTTGCTGTTATTATTCTATCCTGATAACATCAGTTGTATAACCAGATTGAGTAATAAGGAATGAAAACCAAATGAATGATGCTTGCGGACTCAGAAAACGAGCTTTAACCAAAAACACACACACACACATTGCATTCGATTTAACACAATATAGGACAGCTGATGCCTCTAGGAATATTGGCACGGCGCAGTCTGCTCGGATCCTGGAAAAGAAACGCTGTCATTGAATAGCCCACAGATCACACATTCATTCAGTCTGACCATCTGACTCACTGACTCAATGCCCTGAAGAGCCTGTCTATACTCTCTTATTATTCACCTTAATACTTGTTCATCTGCCCAGAGTGCTGCAGTCGGGACCGGGATATCATGTACTGATACAGTGGATGCAGAAATAAATGAAGAAATATTGTTCTGGAGTGTAACATCTTGCTTAATATCAGATGCTCCAGATGAATGTTTGCGAGGATGACTCAGATTATTCCCATGACACGAAATGAAATGACATGGCATGACATTCTTGATATAGTACAGCAATTTCCTGGGTATATTTGTTTAAATAAATATTGTCGGTGCAGGATCTTTGGATGATTCATATGCAAAGCTAAATTCAAATACCAGCTGGGATCCACCTGAACGCACTGCGCGGTCTATTGTTGGAATCACGGTGGTGGTGATTAATTCATCTAGATGATCAAAAAAATAAATATTGGTCGTTGCGCACATACAGTACCTTGCATACGAGCTCCTCGCCGGTGTCCACGTCCAGTGCGCTGTGTGCGGCGGCGGCCGGGTCCACTGAGGGCAGGAGCAGGAACTGTCCGATGCGGGACGCGCACACCGGGACAGCGCTGGTGCCGCGCGGAGACACCGGAGACGCGGCCAGGAACAGAGCCGTGTCTCCGCCCGCGCACTCGCTCAGCCTCGGGCACTTGGCCGCGGTCTCGTCGCTGTCCACGCGCTTGTGCGCGCGCCTCGGAGCGCGAGCGCACACCACCGGACGCACCAACATCTCCAGGACCAAACCAAAAACTAGGATTTTGTCTTCCTCTTTTTTTTTGTCTTCCTCCTTTCCTTTGCTTTTTCTTTTTTTTTTTACACACAAGCAGGTTAAGTTAAATAAAATAATAATTGTAAAAAAAAAAAAAAAACTATAACGTGTGTATTCTCATGCTCATATCTTCCTCACTGTGTTTTTTTTCCCTTTGAAGAAATTTAGAATCCACCGTTTAACGCATCCATAGTTGGTCAGGTTGGTGGCTGGTGTTCCTCCGCACGCGCATCGTGTGAGCGCACTGACACCAGACGGAACGGAACGATCTGCCTGGCGGAGAGAGAGAGAGCGCGCGCGCGAGAGAGAGCGAGAGAGAGAGAAAAAAAAGTCCCTCTGAGCTTGCGCTTTGAAGCCCGGGAACTCCTCCCGCCCGGTGACAGAGAGCGCGCCTACCGAGCAATCAGCGCGCGCCACACCACACACACACACACACACCGCTGTTTCTCCAAGGTGTCACAGGCAACTTTACAGCATCGACACCGGAATGTGAATCTACAGTACAGTAAACACCACATCACCCTGATACACAACCCGCGGCTTCTCCCCCAAAATCACTCACATTGTGCAACACGGGGAACTTCTTATTTTAGTAAAAAAAAAAAAAAAAAGCATCATTGCACATATATATATATATATTTACATTCCTCTTCGTGGAAGCGCACGTGTCGCCCTCAGGCAATGATTAACTTAATGATTATTTCGAAATTTCCCTTCTGTTCTCCCTTTATTCATGGCAGAAATCTCTCGCCTAGTCATTTGTGTGTGTGTGTGTGTGTGTGTGTGGAGATTTAACATACCGCTCATGTTTGTGAGGCGTGCTCCAAGTCTTTTTCAACCTAATGATGAAATGCTGCAGGAGTTATTTTTTGGACTAATCTCCATAAAAGGGAAAAGGCTGGGATTGTAAGGATGAAATGGTTTACTTTGGATGATCCAGTGGATTAAGGACTATACACCGAGCAGCCCGAACATACAGTACAGTACACCACCAAAACAGTGATGATCCACATTTTGTGTTCTGACACATTTCTATTGGAACCAGCATTAACCTCGTCCTCTTCTGTTGGATCGGACTACACGGGGCCAGCCTTCGCCTTCGCTCCCTGTGTGCATCAGTGAGGCTTGACTGCCCCTGACCCTGTCTCCGGATCATTGGTTCTCCTTTCTTGGATTACTTGTATGGTATGTTCTGACCACTGAAGACCAGGAACATCCCACAAGAGCTGCAGTTTTGGACTTGCTCTGCCCCAATTGTCTTTCCATTACAACCTGGCCATTCTTACACTCGCTGCATTTTCAATATCTCGTTACTTAGGCAGCAAGTCAATCTTTTTTCCTCCCAGAAGTCAATGTGTTGGAAGTGTTGGATTTGAGTTACTTTGATAAGTGCTAAATTGTGATGGCTAGAGGACTGGGTCAGAGCAAGTCCAAAACTGCAGCTCTTTTAGGATGTTCCTGGTCTTCAGTGGTCAGGACGTACCAAAAGTGATCCAAGAAAGAAATATCAATGAACTAACGACAGGTTCATGGTGGCCAAGGCTCACTGATGCACACGTATGTAGTCCGACCATGTAGTCCGACCCAATAAAAAAGAATGCGTAGATCAAATTAATAATAATTAATAAGGTTAATTTGGGTTGTAATAGAGGGGTGAACATACAGCGCATCACTGTTATGGTGGCAAAAAGAGGGGGGGGGGGGTACTCAATATTAGGCAGGTGGTCATAATATTATGACTGAACAGTGTGTATTTATTTTTGCAGTTGCGCTATATGCGTGAACAACAAATGTACACACTTGGATCATTTTCCTGGTACCTTTAACACCTGTGAAGGTGTTTAGTTTCTAGAGTATAGCTTTAGGGGGAATAGATTTTAAAGGGGGAAGATACACTGCCATTTCAAAAGGGTTAAATTATTGGACTGCATCAAGCAAAAAAAACTACTATGGAGAGTTGAAATGACTGCAATCCTTTAACACATGATCAAAACATGGAAGGATTTGCTGAATTGTCAACGTTGTGGAAGAAATTATAAATGGACATCACTTAAATCACTAGATGAAGTTGCAGGGTATAAACTCACCAGTAAAAACCATAGATATACTCTACTGTATTTCTATACACAAGCAATGTAATAGGAACTCACAGGATTGGGACTGAACAGCTGTGTGTCCATAAGAAAACCACTTATTAGTGAGACTGATGAGCAAAAAGCTTCGGTTTGGTCTGATGACTTCAGATTGAGTCTAATCCACAGCGATGGTGCGTCAGGGTAAAAATGATGCGATGTACTCTTTATGTATAGGACCTACCGTACAAGCCTCTGGAGGCAGTGTTATGATCTGGGGTTGCTTCAGTTGGTCAGGTCTAGACTCAGCAATGGTATACAGCAATAATATGAAGTCAGCTGACGACCTGATTGTACAGAATGACAATCCTTCCAGGTTTTTATCCCATCGATTGAGCTCCCCCCCCCCCCCCTCAAAATTCCTCAAATTGTAAAAGAGTGGTTCTGGGAGCATAAGGAATCATTTTCATTATTAGTGTAGAAACTACAGATAGGCTGGAGAACAACATGCACTCTTCATGGTACAACCCCTGCAAATGATAAAACGCAGTGGGTGTTACGGTACTTTTTCTGTCTGTAAGGAATGCCAACACTTTCCAGTACTTTAAGTCTTTCCACAATCTTGTTCCTGGATATAAGCACGCTTTGTCTTTTGCCCTATTTATCAGTGCATATTGTTGAATGTCTCTGTTAAAGTAATATAAACAAAAATTCAGTGCATGATAAAGTGCATAAAATAATTTTAGCAGTCTTGCAGAAACCAGCGTCCCCATTTTGTTACTAAGATAGGAACGATTCTTGCTTTAGACCCCGTCCTCTGGGGAATGCTGTGTATCGTGCAGGCTCGTTATAGCAGAAAAAAATCAATCCGAACCTAATTTGTTTGAGGTGGTGTATAAGGAGTCCACAGCCACGCAGTTCTCACAGGTGGAACCGATAGCAGTGCGAGTGCGAGGAACGCATCGTCGTTAACAGCTGCGAGCCATTTCTCTATAATTTATAAGAGGAACTGACCTTTGTGATTTCTTTTATAAACGTAAAAATGAAAGGAAGGTTTTAAAATTGGAGCCTGTCACCGCCAGGCTTCCACAAACACTTAACAGCGATCTGAAACAGCTGGTATGGAAATGAGGCAACAAGTTCAGGCATGGTGGGATTATTGGCATGAAAGGCTAGTGTATTTTTAGCAAGAATGTTTATTTTTTTCCACTTATAGATGACTCAGAATGCGATATATGCGGTAGTCATGCCGTAATGCAGCCACAGGTTTTCCTTTTCACCTCTTCCTTCTTCTGGGTAAATTTCATGGGCAGCATCAACTTCTTCTTTGTTGTGACATAAAGAGGATTTAGCGGAAAAAGAAAAGAAAAAATGTTATTGTACAGTAGCTTGTGTGCGAGTGTGTGTTTAAGCAAACCTGGTTGTTTGGGATAATTTCCATTTGTTCAAGGCTGTATTGCCACTTTAATTAGTTGACTCACTTTATATCTCCAGTAATGAGGGCACATTGTTCATGCTTTCCCTCGAACAACCCAGGCCTAGTCCACTACAGCAGGTGTAAGTTATTCTCTGCAGGCAATGCATGCTGAATGCCAGCTATGACTAATACTGTAAGAAGCACACTAGCAGATCCGGCCTTGACGAGAACGATGCATCATAATGATAGCGTTACATTTTTAACAAGGGCATTGCTTTCCGAAACAATGAAGAAATGGGGAAGTAATTGCAATGTTGAACATTCCACAATGCATCATGTGTAATGATAAACAGGGCTATATTTTTACGGGAATGTCTTGTGCTTGCCCATGCAGAAGTGTTTTGATGACCGAATTTTTTCCAGAACTGTTGTAGTAGTGTAAGTATAGAATAAAACACTTGTACTTGAGGAATTTGTATTTGGACTCGTGTCAACCTTGGGCATTGGTGTTGCTAAATATGGTCTTGGTTTCTCTCAGTTAAAATAATATTTGTGTTAGCTTCTCTTTCTGCATGTACAACGGTAGACAAGAAGCCATTTATTCCTGTAGAAAACATAACTTAATCATTGGTGAAATGCACAAATGAAGCCAACTAGCAGAAGTAAATATTTAGCCTCGAAAAAGAGTAGATGGTTTTTGGTCTCAATTGTGACTAGACCTAGCTTTCATTTGGACAATCCCATTAAGATTGGGTCTTCATATTATTTTTACATGATGCTAGTCCTTGTTTTTCAGTCATGTAGATAACTTTTTGACCATTATAAGAAGTTGACACTGGAGACTCCTTCTACAGTAATAATATTAAATAAACATTCAATTCAATTCAATTTAATTTTATTTGTATAGCGCTTTTAACGATTTACATCATCACAAAGCAGCTTTACACAATCAAAAGAATTAAGTTTGTATGAAATGTGAATGTGTATGAATCAAAATTATATGATTGTCCCTGATGAGCAAGCCTAGGACGACGACGACAGTGGCAAGGAAAAACTCCCTGAGATGGTAGTAGGAAGAAACTTTAAGAGGAACCAGACTCAACAGGGAACCCATCCTCATCTGGGTGAAGACAGATAGCAGGGATTGATGTGCATAATAATATGCGAGACTGGAAGTTCAGTATAAGAGGAGATTAAAGTCCAGTTTGTTCCTGGAGGCTCATGTAGACTGTGAAAAATTCCAGTCCTGAACTATTGAGCGACATCTCCGTAATGCATATGTGAATGTTGACTGGAGATCCTACCATGGTCGGGAATAAATACCACGGCCACCACTGGCCTCAAATGGTTACCATTGGCCTCAAAGGTCCCTAGTTGGACTACAGGGGTTCCTAGATGAATGGAAACATCTCCTTAGAAAATGCACTACCATATCAGTGTATTCTCAGTCATTCTCTATACCACTTTTCTTGTACAGGATTGTGGGGGGGCCTGAAGCCTATGCCATGGGAAGTAAGGTCATTGTATGGGGTACACCCTGGAACAAGCGCACACACTCATTCACACACTATGGGCAATTTGGAAATAACAATTAGCCTAATCTGCATGTACAGTATTTGGCACGGGAAGAACACACAAAACCCACGCACACACAGACCCAAGACGGGACTCGAACCCTCGATACTGGAAGTGCAGGGCTACACTGTATATACCATTATGTAACTCTGCTGCTGTCAATGAATACATCCTTGTTATTTCGTTCGTTGTAAACATCTAGTTAAAATAACATATTATAACCAAGCAGTTAGAAATTAAACCAAGAATGGAAGTACAACAAAATTTGACAGAACGTACGCTCATCCCACCCCTCTTCAAGAATAGCAACATGGCAGTTGTGGCTCAGATGGCAATAATTGCAACTACTCGGTCGGAGGTATACAGTATGTAGTGGTGGACTTTTGCTCACATGTGACTTTCCATCTCCAGCTTTGAAATATCCCAGGCTTATATGTTATACCGTTGCCATGTCCTTCACTCAGTAATGCCAAAGCTGAACTTCAAGTCTTGCTGAATTTCAAGCAAGTAAACCGAAGCCGTGATTAAGACTATGGACAGCTTTTCTATAGAGACCAGCCCCTCCCGCATTTTCTTTCACCTCTTGTTTCTCTGCACTCGTTTTTTTCAGAACAGACAGAACAGTTTGTTTTCCTCAAAGATGCCTGATATCATCATCATCAGGAGTCGACTGAGCCACAACTGAGAGCTTGTTCTGTTGGCGAAAAAATGGTGGCAGATGTGCCCACTTCATGAGTCAATAAACCTACAGTTATTTAGCAAA
This sequence comes from Clarias gariepinus, assembly GCF_024256425.1. Taxonomy (NCBI): domain Eukaryota; kingdom Metazoa; phylum Chordata; class Actinopteri; order Siluriformes; family Clariidae; genus Clarias; species Clarias gariepinus. The sequence continues at coordinate 13,116,137 of NC_071127.1, read as the reverse complement.
CTTGGCCTCTGTTCCTTACCAGCTCCACCATGTGACATTACTAGAGGAGCATGTAAAAGTGGAGGCACTGTGAGTGCCAACTTTTGCTTTAGGGAGGTCAAAGAGTGAGCAAAAACTATGCAGATTCCTTCTAGTTACTGGCTTAGAGAAGCATATATATTTTTTAAGTCTAAATAGGTCAAATGGAAGATAGAAAGATAGATTGATAGGTAGATAGGGAATGGTTGGGAGGATGAATGGATATTTGGCCTATATAGATAAATAGATACTGTAGGTAGATAGATAGATAGATAGATAGATAGATAAATAGATAGATAGATAGATAGATAGATGTGTAGATAGATGGGTGGAATAATCGATATATAAATTGATAGATAGATGGATAGATGGTTAGATAGATAGATAGATAGACAGATTGGAGAGTAAATGGATGAATGAATATTTAGATAGATAGATAGATCAATAGATAGATAGGTAAATGAATGGATATTTGGCTAGATAGATAGATAGATAGATAGATAGATATAGATAGATAAATAGATGGATGGATAGATAGATGGGTGGAAATGGATATATATACTCAGCAAAAAAAGAAACGTCCTCTGACTTTCAACTGTTTTTACTTTCAGTAAACTTAATGTGTAAATATTTGTATAAACACTAAAAGAGTCAATACCAAAAACTAAAAATGTTTCACAATGTGTCCCTAAATGAAGAAAGGCTCAAAATCAAAAGTACCAGTCAGTATCTGGTGTGGCCACCAGCTGCTTGAAGTACTGCAGTGCATCTCCTCCTCCTGGACTGCCTATTGCTGAGCAGTCTGAGCACTGATGGAGGGGTTGTTTGTTCCTGGTGTGACTCGGGCAGTTGTTGTGGCCATCCTGTACCTGTCACGCAGGTGTGATATTCGGATGTACCGATCCTGTGCAGGTGTTGTTACACGAGGATGATCAGCTGTCCTTCCTGTCTTAGGCGTCTCACAGTGCGGACATGGCGATTTATTGCCCTAGCCACATCAGCAGTCCTCATGCCTCCCTGCAGCATGCCTAATGCACGTTCACGCAGATGAGCAGGGACCCTGGGCATCTTTCTTTGGGTGTTTTTCACAGTCGATAGACAAGTCTCTTTAGTGTCCTGTGTTTTTAGAACTGTGACCTTAAATGCCTACTTTCTGTAAGCTGTTAAGGTCTTAACGACCATTCCACAGGTGCATGTTAATTAATTGATTATGGTTAATTGAACATGCATGGAAAACATTGTTTAAACCCTTTACAATGAAGATCTGTAAAGTTATTTGGATTTTTACAACATTATTGTTGAAATACACTGTCCTGAAAAAGGGATGTTTCTTTTTTTGCTGAGTATAGATTGATTGATTGATAGATAGATAGATAGATAGATAGATAGATAAACAGATTGGACGGTGAGTGGATGAATGAATATTTAGCTGGATAGATAGATAGATGAATGGATAGATAGATGGGTGGAAAATAGATATAGATTGATGGATGGATGGATGGATGAATAGATAGATAGATAGATAGATAGATAGATAGATGGATGGGTGGAAACATGGATATATAGATTGATAGATGAATGAATATTTGGCTAGATAGATAGATAGATAGATAGATACTGTAGATAAATAGATGGATGGATAGATGGGTGGAAAAATGGATATATAGATTGATAGATAGATGGATGTATGGATGAATGGTTAGATAGATAGATAGATAGATAGATAGACAGACAGATTGGAGGGTGAGTGGATGAATAAATACAGTGGTGTGAAAAACTATTTGCCCCCTTCCTGATTTCTTATTCTTTTGCATGTTTGTCACACTTTAATGTTTCTGCTCATCAAAAACCTTTAACTATTAGTCAAAGATAACATAATTGAACACAAAATGCAGTTTTTAAATGAAGGTTTACGTTATTAAGGGAGAAAAAAAACTCCAAATCTACATGGCCCTGTGTGAAAAAGTGATTGCCCCCCTTGTTAAAAAATAACTGTGGTTTATCACTCCTGAGTTCAATTTCTGTAGTCACCCCCAGGCCTGATTACTGCCACACCTGTTTCAATCAAGAAATCACTTAAATAGGAGCTACTTGACACAGAGAAGTAGACCAAAAGCATCTCACAAGCTTGACATCATGCCAAGATCCAAAGAAATTCAGGAACAAATGAGAACAAAAGTAATTGAGATCTATCAGTCTGATTAAGGTTATAAAGCCATTTCTAAAGCTTTGGGACTCCAGCAAACCACAGTGAGAGCCATTATCCACAAATGGCAAAAACATGGAACAGTGGTGAAGCTTCCCAGGAGTGGCCGGCCGACCAAAATTACCCCAAGAGCGCAGAGACAACTCATCCGAGACCACAAAAGACCCCAGGACAACATCTAAAGAACTGCAGGCCTCACTTGCCTCAATTAAGGTCAGTGTTCATGACTCCACCATAAGAAAGACACTGGGCAAAAACGGCCTGCATGGCAGATTTCCAAGGCGCAAACCACTTTTAAGCAAAAAGAACATTAAGGCTTGTCTCAATTTTGCTAAAAAAACATCTCAATGATTGCCAAGACTTTTGGAAAAATACCTTGTGGACCGACAAGACAAAAGTTGAACTTTTTGGAAGGTGCGTGTCCCGTTACATCTGGCGTAAAAGTAACACAGCATTTCAGAAAAAGAACATCATACCAACAGTAAAATATGGTGGTGGTAGTGTGATGGTCTGGGGTTGTTTTGCTGCTTCAGGACCTGGAAGGCTTGCTGTGATAGATGGAACCATGAATTCTACTGTCTACCAAAAAATCCTGAAGGAGAATGTCTGGCCATCTGTTCATCAACTCAAGCTGAAGCGATCTTGGGTGCTGCAGCAGGACAATGACCCAAAACACACCAATAAATCCACCTCTGAATGGCTGAAGAAAAACAAAATGAAGACTTTGGAGTGGCCTAGTCAAAGTCCTGACCTGAATCCTATTGAGATGTTGTGACATGACCTTAAAAAGGCGGTTCATGCTACAAAACCCTCAAATAAAGCTGAATTAAAATGACAATTCTGCAAAGATGAGTGGGCCAAAATTCCTCCAGAGCGCTGTAAAAGACTCGTTGCAAGTTATCGCAAACGCTTGATTGCAGTTATTGCTGCTAAGGGTGGCTCAACCAGTTATTAGGTTCAGGGGGCAATTACTTTTTCACACAGGGCCATGTAGGTTTGGATTTTCTTTCTCCCTAAATAATAAAAACCATCATTTAAAAACTGCATTTTGTGTTTACTTGTGTTATCTTTGATTAATAGTTAAATGTGTTTAATGATCAGAAACATTTTGTGTGACAAACATGCAAAAGAATAAGAAATCAGGAAGGGGGCAAATAGTTTTTCACACCACTGTATTTAGATAGATAGATAGATAAATGGGTGGTTGGGAGGATGAATGGATATTTGGCTAAATAGATAGATGGGTGGTAAATAGATATATGGATGGATGGATGGATACATGGATATATAGATTGATGGATAGATGGATGGATGAATGGTTAGATAGATAGATATATGGGTGGAAACATGGATATATAGACTGATAGATAGATGGATGAATGGTTAGATAGATAGATGGGTGAATGGATAGATAGATAGGTAGGTAGATAGATAGATAGATAGATAGATGGGTGGGTGGGTGGGTGGGAGGATGAATGGATATTTGTCTAGATGGGTGGAAAAATGGATAAATGGATGAATGGATAGATGGATGAATGGATATTTGCCTAGATAGATACATACATATGAATGAATGGGCAGATCAATGAATGAATGGATTGATATATATATATATTGATATTTGGTTTTGCATATTGTTGAATGGATTAATGGATATGTGGATGAATGGTTGTATGAATGTCCAGATGATTGATAGTTTAATAGGTAGCAGGTAGTTAGAAACACCAGTGGTTGGATGCTTGTTGACCAGAAAAACAAATTATGATCCTGACCACCGAGTCTGGTGAGCCACACACAGTGTAGCAAAATTGGCTTAGGTCTCTGGATGGGTGCATGTTGTTACACTCGCCCCAGTCAATCACTATATCACTAGCCAATCGTGAATTAGGGCAGTTCTGATGAGGTATGTAGCATGGACAGTAGTATAAAAAAGATAGGATGTATGGTTTAAACTGTCTCAAAGAAGGCCCAAGCTAACCTTTACACTTCTTGGTTGGTCTACACTTCATGTGATGGGGAAGTAGCAGGCTAGTCAGTAGGAACTATTTGCTTGCTGGTTTGCGTTTAAAACACAATGGCTGAGGTGAGCACTGAACGGAAGCAGTTGTGTCAGCGTGTAGGCGGCAGTAATTAACGGAGAAAGAAACATACATTATTAATAGTAATGGATTATTATAATAATGGGCTGCTGCGTGATCTGTCAAGTCCACCACCCAAAGCCCTTGGCATGTTGATGTACCCACTACTGAGCATCAAGAGCACTCGGCTAAGCTCAGCTCAAATAAGTTGTGATGCTGTCAAAACACAAGACTCCAGGTTGTACTTAAAGAACTTAGGCTAATACAGACTTTTTTCTTTTTCTTGTACCTTGAAGGTCATATTGACCAAAAACAAAAAAAGCACTGAGATAGCATTTAGGCTGGTTTTGCTGACACCCAAAACAAACCTGTTATGTAAATACCCTTTGTGATTGCAACATGCTTGAATAGCCAGACATTTTTCTTCCCACAGTGGGAAGAAAATGTGAAACTGAGAATGTGAACTTGTCAGAATTTTTGTGACTGGAATATGACGCTAGTCAGTGGTCAGGTAAAACACATACAGGGACAAACACTGACAAAATTTACTGACGTGCATTGAAAGGGGTTAATTTGGTCATCTCTGGTAACTGCCTGGACAGGGACGCAGTGGAGGGGTTATTTAAATCAAACTGGGACTTGTTTCTTGTGATTGAAGGCGTAAAACAGACTGATATTTACATAAGTCTTCAACCACAAGTACTGTAATGAGACTCTTAGGCGCAGTAAAACATTTAGAAAGTGGAACGTCTGATCTTTCGAAATCAATGGATAACTTGTTGCCATCCTGCTGCAGAGACACGAGTGTCTGTTGAAACTGTATACACAGTGATTTATGGACACCATTTGCACATTACAGAAACTCAGCTGGGAGATATCGCCACATCATCGAACAGTTCTGACCTCACTCCAAGCCATTTCATTTGCATTTATATTTACATTTATGGCATTGGGCAGACGCCCTTATCCAGCGACCTGTAATGCTTTGAAGGTTCTATCAATAAATATATTATTACTGCCTACGGACTAGAAGCAACATCAGTGAAACATATTTGGAAATCTTTTTAGGACAGAGAGTGTTAACCCAAATAACAGACAGGTCGGGGTTAAAGGTTGCCAGTTACTATGCATCTAGAGAATGTTAATTCCACCAACTAGTCAGAAGAGAAAACAGTCTGAAGGCATGACTTGCTTGATCTTGGTTACTGGTGAGACTGGAGGACCAAAGAGAACATGGTGCCATGCAAGTTGAAGTAAGTGGATGCTGGGCTTTGGTTTTTGGGTTTGTAGGCAAGCATCAGTGTTTTGAATTTGATACGGGCAGCTACAGGAAGCCAGTGGGGGAGAGCGGAGTATTGGGGTGGTGGTTGGGCCATTAAAGGAGTTCCTGGGAGGCCAGTGGTTTAGATGCGAAGCAGGCGGTTTGATCATGGCTCCAGTGTACGTTCTACCTTAAAAACGTTTTACCTTGATGGTCTCAAAGCACTAGTGAGCAAAAAAAAAAAAAAAAAAAACATAAATCAAAAAGTCTCCACACAAGTTTTAACTGGAGTGATGATGTTGAGGTTGAGGAACTGAAATTCCCACAACATGCTGACAATGTTTTTTTCTCCCATGCGAACAGTAATATAGATCATATTTATTAATAATAATAATTTTCAGTTGAAATCACAAGCACGTCGGTTTTAAATATAAATATGTAAATATATCTATTTTTGTGGGACTATACAGATTCAGATAGCAGCATTATATTACACCCTTAATGGACAGCGAAGTTCTATTGATGTCTCATGAGCGGAAAAGCAGAGCAGATCCTATGTCTGCTGACGTACAGTCCAGCTGGCACCTTCACACGTCTGTAGTCAGTCTCAGGACCGCCAGCGGTAGACGAGCGCTTTAGCACCTTGCATGAACTCAAAAGACCAGCTATTATTATACACGTGTTCAGTTTCCTTGCGCACAGCAGGACTGTAACTAAAACAGACAAGCAGCTTGTGTGCTGTTTGATGGGTCGCTCAGGATTTCGGCGCTGATTCAGGAGACATTTCTCCAGCCTGCTCTTTTCACTCATACAATTCCCACCTCACACAAGATCTCTTAACACAAGCCAGATGTCTCCACTGGAATAAAGTCAAGGAAGGAAAAATTTTCTCTCGGTTTTTAGCAGTGTTGGGGGATGTTACTTTTTAAAGTAACTAATTAGATTACAAAATTACTGTCATTAAAAAGTAATCAGTTACATTACAGCGTTACTTTCTGATAAAAGTAACTAGTTCGAGTACTTTTCCATTGCAGAAAATGAAAACTCCTTTGTGATTCCTCATGCATGATGATTTAGTCAAGACCTTTTTAATTATTCTACCATCATCACTCAGCGAAGTTTGGTCCATAATCTGTTAACTTCTAATACCCCTATCTCACCTACGCGGTTTTGCGCGGTGGCTGTAAGTATGGTTCATCATGATTCACCGTGAGTTTCGGCGCTGTGCTTAGGTTTCCATCTTTCCACACAACGGTCCGCTCATAGTCAAACCGCATAGGTGAGATAGGGGTATAACAGCAGGAATAACAGGGGGGCGGGTTATCGAGGGCGGGGCTTGTAGGACGACTTTCACACAATAACAGATTGGGAATGACTGCTGTCTGGCTCACGGATTGCATAAATTGTCTGAATAACGGATTACATTTTTAAAAAAGGAACTAAATAACTGAGTACTTAAATGGCGGACATAACGCGTTAGATTACTCGTTACATCAAAAAAGTCATCCAAGTACTCTAACGCATTACTTTGTAGCCTGTGTTGCATTACACCCAACACTGGTTTTCAGGAGTAAATATTCTCCCCGGTTGGAAGGTAACTGGAAACAGCTGGAGCTGGATGAAAATGAGACGACAAATCCTCCTGCTGTTTTTTTTTTTTGCACTTTCTCCGTGAGGAAAAAGTAGATACAAAACCAGCTTCTGCAGTATTCATGATGAAAGAATGAAGGGAGTATAAAGGACCACCCTGCTTGTCTTGGACTCTTCCTCGATAGGAATGCGCATTTGCACGATCAAAGCTAGGTATAAAGAGAAAGTTTATAGTGTTTATAGCCTGTTGAACTGAGAACTAGGCTCCTAAACTGTAGCGCTGTACTTAAGTTGGGGCCAAAAGTGTAGGATGTCTGTATAGTCCATTATTATCAATGTGATGGCTCATAGTCTATCCCTGACTTAAAAAAAAAAATCTGTTTCCTGTTTCTACTCATACTCACACAAAGGGTCTTAAGAGATTCAGGAGGCGGGCAGCGAACCAGACTGATTCCCACCAGATGTTCCTTTACATCCTGACTCACCCAAACAAACACTCAGATTATGGACATGAGGACACAGAGCAGAGCTGAGTGTTCTTCGTCAGGCTCCTCAACACTCATCTCATCTCTTAGTGCTGGTGCCACCAGATGTCCCTTTATATCCTCTCCTGTACAAACAGGCACTTAAAAGTGACCCCTTCCTTCCCTAGGTCTGGAAATGAGCACGGGTTACCTGGAGCTCATCAGCATTGCTGTGTAAAATGTTTGGTGGCTTTGACTTGAGATGGCTCCAGAGTTTAATGACAGATTTGTATGATAGAGGCGGGCAAAGTGGAAGTGATGTAACCAAAAACAAATACATTATTTGGAAAACTTGATAATTTTTTTTTTAATGAAGCTTGCACTAAAGTTCTACATGGCATCTGGTTAAAAAGATAGTTTAGATTTTTTAGAAGTCAGAAAAATATTGTAACTAATTTGACCCAAATTCCGCAACCCTCGTTCTGAGCAAAAATGCACTCCAACATTTAGCCAAGACTCATTTCAAGCTTCGAGCTAAATCCAGTTGGTATCTTTTAAAGTTACTGTGTATCTACTGTAGCACAAATGTAAAACTTTTCCCCGTTCTGTGGAAAGAAATGAATTAAAATAAGGAGAAGGTGGTAAAAACTTGCATTGTACTCGCATTCCGGGTGACAAACTTTACAGTTGGTGTGCAGAACAGGAAAACGTATAATGACCAACAACCACTGTTGTAAATCTTAATGTTGATTGAATGTAGACTTCTAAGCCTGAACTATCCCTTTAAGAGTGGTTGAGTGGCGTGCACTGGAACTGGGATCCTGGTAAAAAGTTGTGCGAGGGGCTGGGAGGTTTTTACTTTCATGTCCGAGTGAGCTACCAGATATAATCCCGGTGCGACAATCAAATACCACATTTATTAACATGAACATACACAGAGGCTTAGTAAATCCCTAGTGAAGTTCATGACAGCTTAAATTAAGCTACTAGAGGTATAGCACTAAGCTACTTATATTAGCCTATTAGTATTATAATCAGTAGGACATATTGCAAGTGGGTATGCAAGTGAATGGGTTTTGAAATTTCTAAGCGATGAACAGTAGCCGAGGAACAATTAGAGTCACACTTAATGCTGACAATGCTGCCATTTCTACATTTTTTGTCTTTTCACCCCAGACTGCTTCTTAAATGTATATACAGCTACAAGCATGAATATTTGGAGTAGCAAGCAGATACATATAGAAATACAAAGTGTTTTTTTGTTGACGATTACATTAAGTTTATGCAAAGAGACGATATTTGCAGTGTTGACGCATCTTTTTCACGACCTCTGTAATTCGCCTTGGCATGCTGTACCATCAGTCCTTCGTCATGCCAACAGTAAAGCATCCTGAGGCCATTCATGTGTCGGGTTGCCTCTCAGCCAAAGGAGTGGGCTCACTCATAATTTTGACTAAGAACACAACCATGAAATAAAGACTGGTACAACAACATCCTCCAAAAGCAATTTCTTCCAATCATCCAAGAACAGAAATTTTGGGTCAATGGGTTAGGAAACTTTCCAGCCCTTATTGCCATTGAGAATTTGCGGTCAATCTTCGAAAGGAGGGTGAATAAACAAAACCGACAGATTCTGACAAACTTCAAGCATTGATTATGCAAGAATGGGCTGCGCCATCAGTCAGGATGTGGCCCAAAAGTTGACTTGACTGACAGCATGCCAGGGTGGATTGCAGAGAGGTTTTGAATGAGAAGGGTCAACACTGTTATACTTCAGTACAACATAGTGACATCTGGCAAAGAGATCTAAAAACATTCTGTAGTCTGTAATGTCTGTAGATTATGGTATTGCATTACGGCCTTGTCACATCAATGGAATGCAGAACGACTTTAAAAAAAAAACACACTGTTGATCGTACAGGAGAGTCCACAACTTTTTTTTTTTTTTTACAAATACTAATTTATATACAGCAAGCAAAGCATAAAAATAAATAAACAAACATAATTATCATGGCTTTTACCATATTGTGTCCATGTTGCATGCTGTAATGTTCTTCATGCTTCATAAATCATTAATTGTACCAATGAATACATTTCTCAAGCCAAATATCTGAAATGTAGCGTCTGAAAGGCTGGCATGTATGTATATATATATATATATGTCAGATTTATGTATCCTGATCCTCACATGACTTCCTCACCTTGGTCTATCATGTCATTGCATTTCAAGACAACAACAACTTTTTAAAATTAAAATCCAAGAAACTCTGGATCTGGTTCCCGGTTTCCTCATTCTCATAACATAATATTAGCTTAATGATTTCGCAATGTTTTCCATGTACAGTAGCTTCCAAGTACTTAGCAAACTGTTACTCAGTCCACCGAAATGGAGCACATAGGATAAATTGCGATATTTAAAACGAGGTGAGAAAATGAGTGGTTGCAGTATAAACTGGTTGCTTTTTATATAGTCACGCCACCCTATAAATACAGAGAAAAAGCCAATTAAAAAGCACACGGCATATCGCGCTCGCCTGGCAAAGTGTCACGCTTTAATATTCTCAGTCGTTGCTTTGATTATGATAGGCGATGAGGTGTCCGATTTATGTGTGGAAATGATTCCTCATTCTCCCAGAACCACTCTTTTTTTCCTAGGTGGTGTATATTACAATTTAAGCCTAATAGCATTTTAAATTAAAAAGCAATGAAAATATAAAAAAGCCATTTCAGTTTAAGCAGGCTTCATGAGCATGCACGTTGCATAAGCCTTAGTGCCAAAAACAATGGATATTTCTGTAAAGCTATGTTGTTAGTTAGGAATATGGATGAGATGTGGTCTGTATCTGAAATTCAACTATTGCATTAGAATGAAAACAAACCGTGGTGTTATTCAAGAGAAAGTTAATAAAAGTTCATACTCCATTGGCACACTCAGCTGTGGATGCAACACTGGGTTGGTTGCTATGTAATTGTAATGGGAACTCCAGTGCTCGCTTTAATCACTGTTATTCACCCACACGCAACTCACACACACACGTGGCGCGGTCCCGAACAATTACTCACTGCTATGAAACTGAAAAGATAATTGAGCATACGAGGAAACACCTTTCGTCTTAAGTCATTAAAACTCAAAGCTTTACTAGCTATCATCACCTTTTTTTTTTTTTTTTTCCGCTCACTCAAGGCCTGCTTGTGATGAACGTGAATGAAACATGCCGTATTTCCAGACTTACGCTCTCTTTAAAAGCAAACATTCTTCTTCACCCACAGACTACAGGCGCTGAAAGAACATTTATCCGTTTTACATTCGCAGCGTCTGAAAGGCTGCTCTGTTTGATGCCGACTTTTTCGCTGTGTGTTGGTTACAAAACAAAGGCAGAATGGCGATGTGATTCAGAAAGCAAATCTGTTTACTGGAATTTCCTTCCTAAATGAATAGATCCGTTCATTTGGCCTGGACAATACGCCTGAGAATCATTTCATTTTCTTGCAGACAAGACATTAATAAGCTTGCGGTTTGTGGACGAATAAAAGATCTGAAAGCGTAAACATAATCCAGCTGAAAGGATAGGATGTCAGATTACATTTATGAAACGTCCATGTTGGGTAGTACGGTGTAGGTGACGTCGTTCTTTCGTGCTTGAATCTTTTCATCGGGATCAAAAGTATTTGCAAGGCTCTGTTGATATCATTTTTCATGTTATACAGTATTGTGGATTAGTGGTAAGCACTGTGGCCTTGCACCTCCAGGATCCGGGTTCGATTCCCGTCTCGCTGTCTGCGTGCAAGGTGTTTGCATGTTCTTCCCGCGCTTGGTGGGTTTCCTTCGGGTACTCTGGTTTCCTCCAACAGTCCAAAGAAATGCAGATTAGACTAAGTGGCATTCCTAAATTGGCCGTAGTCTGAAAAGGATTGGCCCGTGATGTACACCACCTCGTGCCCCCCCTGCGACCCTGTATACAGGATAAAGTGGTATAGACGATGAGTGATAATGATTATACAGTAAATGCTTTTTTATCTGTCACTGGAATATTCAAAGTGTCATAGTGAAGTCTTCATTTATCTTCGCACCCTGCTTATCCTGTACAGGGCCTGGAACCTATCCGAGAAGAAATTGTGCATGAGGCAGGGGCCAAAATAGTGCACACACTTTCACACACTATGATCGGCTTAATTAAACTGTGGAGGAAACCCAGCAAGCATGAGGAGAACATGCAAACTCCATGGAATCAAACCCTCAAACCAAGTATTACAGCAGGTGCAAGCCGACAGTGCCATAACCACTACGCCACCATGCCAATATCCCAAAAATTGTATTTCCAGTATGTGGTGGCTCAGATATAACATGCCATGAACTCACTCCAGTCTGGCGTTCAGTTCAGTTTCAGGGTTCAGTTTGAATCTTTTAATTTATTTATTTTTCTTTATTTTGTAGTTTTTTCCGGCACCTCGTGTTTTTCTTTTCGAGTGTATGCATGTGTGAACATGAACTGCACTATGGACATCAAAATCACAGTTTGTTCAACATTATCCTAGTGCAATTTGTCGCAATAGCAACTGTGCAATAAGGACTGTTTTAAATCGTGCAATTCGTGTGAAAGTGTTTGAAACCATTGCATTGTTTTTCTTTTGTATTTATACACTGTTCTGTCCCCACTTTCTATTTGCATACTTTTTCCATGCTGATGAGACAAAGAAATTTCCCCACTGTCTGTGGGACGAATTAATGCATATCTTATGTTACATTATCATACGTATACTTTTCTTTTTATCAACCTGAACACCTGGACATCTATGCAATCAGCCAATCCACTAACACAAGCAGAATGCATAAAATCACCCAGGCTCATTTCAGAAAATCCAGCACTCTCAGCTCTTATGCGCACAACATAATTCAGAAGCAGAAAAAAAAAAAAAGATCTTCATGACTTTTCCTGTTGTGTAATTGTTGCTGTCAGATGATCTGGTTTGATCCAGACTGCTGATCTCTTGGGATTTTCGCACACTACACTCTCTAGAGCTTATATGAAATGGTGTTAAAAAAAAATCCAGTAAGTGCCAGTTCTGTGGTGGTAAATGTCCTCGTGACGAGAGAGAGATTCATGAAGAATTCCCAGCAGGAACGGAGAACTAACGCAAAGAAGTGGTGAGAAGAAAAGCATCTCAAGGAAAATCAAAACTCATTAAACCTCAACTGGCCTGATTTTGGTGCAGCTTGTCACTTTCTTTTAAAAGATCACAGATGACTTTTAGCAGTAAGGCTTGCGTAAGTATTTACCCCCCTCTTGACCTGGCCCACATGATGTTTTTCTTTTCCTTTAGTTGTGCTAGACATTCAGTATGTGTCAGTGTCCTTATTCTGGATCTACAGTATTTCCACGTTTGTAAATCAGGTGACTTCTGCTCAGTGGAACTGCTGGACAGTCAGTAAACACGGGATTCCCAGTACTTTCACAATCGGATGCTCTGGCTTATCATGAGCAAGCGAGTCACATCCCCCAGGCTTCTGATAACCGTGTATGTGTGTGTGTGCACTTGCCCTCAGAAATATTGACAAGGATGCAGCGCAGGCTGCTTTAGCACTAAAGTGTAATGTTTGTTCTCAGTAATGGCTGTCGTGTGGAAATGGGTTGCATTTGCATTTGCTTCCCTTGACAGCTGTTTTCTTTGTCCTTCTGCTCTCCAGACTCTCCTTTTTTTTTGTCAGCACAGGTACTTATTCCCTGCAATTATACTCCTCCTATAGGTTTATCCACACACACACACACAGAGGGGGTGAAAAGTGCACTGGCGTGAACTGTTTTACTGAAACGGCATAAATACGTGGAACATCTTGTTATTTACTGAAAGAGAACCATGCTATCAGATAGTGGATAGAGAACGGCACAAACTAAAAGATGTGTGTGAAATAAAGCATGAGTCACCCAGAGTCACTGTTAGGGCCTGTAAGTTGATTATTTTGCTATAACAGCACATGTTGTAGCGTTTATTCCTCTTACAGTAAGCCACATATTAGAAAATAAAATATAGCCTATGCCAACACTAACACGAAAAAATGGTGCTTTATACAGTTTATGCATTTATAATAAAATTATGTTTAATACATGAATATTTCTCAGCATTAATAGTTAGTTAAGAATTATAGCAGCCTTTAACAGCCGAAAACAATGCACTGAAAAAAACAAAAACAAAAACAATGCATCGAAATAAAAAAAAAAAAAAAAAGAATATGCAAAGGTTGCTTTAGACCTCCAAGGGAAGGGGCTTGAATCTCGTCTCTGGTCGGGTTACATGTGATATCATGTGGGTTTCCTCTGGTTTCCTCCCACAGCCCAAAGACATGCGGTGCAGATGTTGATTGGCCTTTTCAAATAAGTGCCATAAGTGTATGAATGGGTTTCTGAGTGTGTGCTTGTGTCTTGCATGTACCAGGGTGTATATACCTTCTCCTTCTGTTCCAGAAGACAGTCGAGTCCATACATTTTGGAACAAAGATAACTTATTTATTCTTACCTCTGGTCACCATACTGAATTTCAAGACGTCCAGCTTTACTTCAAGGGTATTTCACAATAACATGGAATTAACCATTTAGGAAATAAATCCATTTCCATACACACACTTATTTTAAGGACTCATAAATAATGGAACAAATGCATGACAAGCAGTTGCACGGCCATGTGTTGGCTGTTCCCTTCTTACTCTATGACTATCGAGAACAAAAAAAAAAAAAAAAAGCCAGGAGGTGATTCTCAGTGTGACAGTGCTGCTGTACATTTACATTTGGTAGCTGTTCAGTCAAACTCTCGACATGAGGTATCTCAAATATGCAAGTGAAGGAGGCCATTATCAGGCTGAAAAAATAAATAAAATAAATAAACCCACGAGAGAGATAGCAAAAACATTTGGAGTGGCCAATACAACAGTTTGGAACATCCTTAAAAAAGAAGGATTTAACTGTTGGCAAGCTCAGCAACAGTGAAAGGCTTGGAGGACCACAGAAGACAATTACAGTGGATGACTTGAAAGAAAGTGGATTCTGTCCATGGTTTAAAAAAAAAAAAAAAGCTAGCCAAGTCAACAACATTCTTGAGGAGGTAGGCGTGTCATTGTCACAGTCTACAGTCAAAAGATGACTTTATGAAGTAAATACAGATGCTTCACAATTAGAGACCGATTAGACTTTGACAGATAAAGTATAGGAACAGCTCAAGATCTACAGCATACCACATCATCCGTCAAACATGATGGAGGCAGTGTTACGGCATAAGTGTGCCAATGGAACCAGGTCACTTCTGCTTATTGATGACCTGAATGCTAATAAAAGTAGCTGGATGAATTCTATACTTTCCGCTCATGCTAAGCCAAATGCTGCAAAATTGATAAGATGCCATTTCCTATTACAGATAAAAAGCCAAAACATACAGTGAGAGCTACTCAAGGCAAAGAAATGGGTCTGTACTGGGCAAGCCAACCTAGTGAAGCATGCTTTTCAATTACTGAAGGCAGAAAGATCCACAAACAAGCAGCAGCTGAAGGCAGCTCCAGGCCTGGCCCAGCATCTTGATGGAGGAACCTCAGCATTTGGTCATGTCCATGGGTTCCAGATTTTAGGGGGTTGACTGCAAAGTAATTTCATAAAAGTGTTAAAGGCAATTCCTAACTTTGTAGTTATGTTAGTTCCTTACTTTATAGTTTGTTCCATTATTTATAACCCCCTCATTTGAATAATAAAGGCGTGTGTATGAAAAGGGCTGTAATTAAAAGTGAAAGACTTCACTCGCATTTTAAGGGTTTCATTTCACTTCAATGGCAAGGAAAAAAACCCCCTGCATGTTTGTTCCAAAACTTATGGACCTGACTGTATTTGGATAATAAATTGATGTATTATTATTATTTTTTTAATTATTATTATTATGCATTCCATTGCATTCAAACAATGTTATAACTGTAAGACAATAGTGCTCGATCTGAATGTTATAAAAAGAATTTCCTGAAGTTCTGAGTTCAATATTTGTATTTATTTCTCAACACTGTTGGAGTCAAAACAATTCTTGGTAATGGACTCTTTGACCTTCCAACAAGTTGCCATGTACTCTAATACACTATAACACTACAAAAGTCTAAGATGCTTCTGTTGAGTGTTGATTATTGACTTAGGACAAAATAAAAACTATTTGAAACTTTTATTTTATACTGTACCCAGCCCTAAAGTTGTACATCTAGCAACATAGGCATGCGTAAATAAATAATGCAGGTCTACACAAGCTCGGCACGAGCAGTCGTCTTAGGTTATATGCAAACTCAGCTGCAATATACTGACCTTTACGCTGTGACATTACGGTATATAATCGTGCCGAAAAGAAGGATCCTGACCATAAACGCAGCTGAACACCGGCCTTCAGTAACCTCTGGGTTGCACAACCAGACTTTCAAATGAAAGTAAATTGTGCAAGTGAAGGAGATTAAAACCTGTGACATCAGTGGAAAAAAAAAAGCAGTGGTTGTATGCATCTACATGCTCCCTCACCCCTTTCTCAGAATGCTGCTATTTGCTTTGGGCAAATGGGCCAATTGCACAACTGTTCAAACGCCTTCTCACAACAACCTGCGGTAAACAGAGGCACGACTGAAAGCAGTACTGATTTACACACAACTTCCTTAAAGCTAATTCTCATAACTATGCTGTTTTTTTTTTTGTTGTTGTTTTATATTCTTCGCTATAGAAGCAGGTCTTCAACTTTAACTCTGCAGCAAAGAGCGAAGTCCATCAAAGCATTACATCTGCGTGAGGAAATTTATCTATGCAAGAATGTTAAGGTTGGTGCAACATTTCCATGTAAGTGGTGGTATTGCATCACACAAATCCTTAACTTGGATTTTTTTTTTCTTTCTTTCTTTCTTTCTTTCTTATCGGCATGCTGTACTTAAAGCAACAGCTCTCTCTCTCTTTCTCTTTCACATTTTCTGTCTCCCCTGTGAATGAGTGAGAGTTATGCCGAACATCCTCCAAATCTCGGCAAGGCTGCTTGTAAAATTCTTGAAAGCATAAATAGGTGGCCTGTGCATTTCAAAAGAGGATCTCGGCCTGAATTTTTCCCAAGCAGACATTTATTATTACTCATGCTGCAAGGGTGGCATGTGGGATCGCCATCTTTGGTCTCGTCCATGTGAAAATCTCGAATGCTATTAGCCCACAAAAGCCTCTTTTATCACGCATCCTGTGTGACCCGGGCGAAGCGTCTATAGACGTGAATCACAGAATGCATAAACATAAATAGCGTCGTGTTCTTGGCTGATGAGGCCACCGCGTAGCTGGCGGCAGGGGGGCGGGGGAAAGAGAGGGAAAAAAAAAAAAAAAGTGTTGTGCAATCAATGGGCTTGGCTAATTACCATGGGATTAAATAAAGGCTCCATGGCAACCTCTCTACATTTTCCAAAACAAGACTCCCTTCCCTCTATCCGCCGCTGTGACACGGCCACTTCTCCTTCTCCTCCGCTGCCAACATGATTAGGCCGCTCTATTTATTCCTGACGGCCCATGTTTGGAGCTGCGGCGGCTCTGAATGTTGCTCCGAGACGAGACGTCCCAGTAGGAGCAAACCTCTTGACACTACTAATTTCAGGCATGTACTGAATGCACAGGACGGCTTTCTCGAGTGTCTGTCCGTCAAGCATTGATGGAGTGGAAATGTTTTCTTGGTGTTTGATGGCAACCGCAGGAAGCCAGCCCGGCTGCATGTGTGGTCGTAAGAAGTTGGAAACGTGTTCCGTGCTGTTGTAGGAATCCTGTGGGATTTTCCTAATTAGTGCTCTGTTCTTCGCCAGGAGTGAAACTATTGGGCTGTCATAATAAAGACGGTGGATTAATGGATCCATTTCCCATTGCAAGGCACAGTTAGACTTCGATGTTTATAGTCAGATTTACCTCTGTTGTTGTATTTATTCAGGTGCAGGTCCCTGAGGACATGCCTGTGAGAACCTCTGGATGTAAACACATGCTCATAAGCATTTGAATGAAAACTCTTAACCGCTCATGTTTATGAAAGCTCGAGCTTGTTGAAATGCACAGGAGTAAATCAAAGTGTATAATTAGATATTATACTCCAAGAACTGTTAAATTCTGAATCTTTTTTTTTTTTTTTCCCATGGCAGTAGCTCTGGGTTGTAATTCAAACCCTCCATCCATTCATCCATTATCTACAGTATACCACTTATCCTGCGCAGGGTCACGGGATGTTTATGGAGCCTGTGCCAGGGATGGGGTGGAGTGCAAACTAATTCATACCATCGTTGTATATTAAACCTGTTGTTCTTACTAATACATTAATGTTTCTATGGCAACAACTCATTCAGACAGATTTACATAGCAGACAAGCTACATAATCTAATCTAAGCCTAATAGTAACTCATTAGAGAAAAAAATTGGTGTTGTTAAACAAACAAAAAATTATATATACCGTATGTTGATATGATATTTCTCAAGTCGATGCCTTTTTTTTTTTTATGTTTATGGAAGAAGTCCTCATCAAGTATCATAACAGTGAAGAGCTTCCCACTCTTCCAAGGAATGAATCAATTTATTGTTGTGTGAAAATAGCACCAGAGCTTCACGGTGGGCTGGATCACACCACCCCGTGGTGGATTATTTCCTTATGCGCATCATGTTTCATTTTGTACTTGATCATTAAACAGCAGCAACATTATGCTAGGAGAATTTGGGAAAAGAGACGGGGGTAGCTCAGTGTTTTTAGATGGTACTGTAGATTACTGATCAGAAGGTCATGGATTTAAACCCCAGCACCACCAAGTGGTTATTGCCAGGTCCTCAACTGCCAACTCCTCAGGACTTGCCATTAATGTTGAAATAAAATGCAAAAATTAGGCTAGCCGTGCATAGGCAGGAGGAATCTATTACATTTTATCACAATTTATCAAACCGCCACATTTAATTAATTTGGTCACATTTTGTGCATTTAATATTACAAAAGGTGTTCGAATCAAACTGGGACTTAAATGAAGAAGTAAAACTGATTGACATTTACAGAAGACTTCAAGAACAATACGATAATGAGACACAAAACACTACCTCAGAACATTCAGCGGGTGGAACGCCTGATCCTTGAAAATTGATAAATAACTTGTCGCAAACTTGCGGAAGAGACGCTTCCGTCTGTTGGAACTGTACACACAATCATTCAACAAAACACCACTCGCAGATTACAGGAACTCAGATGGGAGTTAATGCCACATCCCCGTCCAGTCCTGACCTCACTGCAAGCCATTTCCACATGTTTAGGGCATTAAAGGAGTTCCTGGGAGGCCAGCGTTTCAGACAAGAAGCAGTAATTTCAATCACGACTCTGACGTACTGAGAATTTGTTCTACCTTGATGGAATCCAAGCACTACTTAAAGACTGGGATAAGTGCATTAGTGTAGCAAGAGAATTTTTTCTGGAATTTCTTCTTGACTTTTTTTTCATTTCCATACAGAGTGCTTCCCTACAGATGCACTTTCGCTGTACAGATGTTCGAGCAACACAGGTATGCATAAATGAACCATGCAGGTCTACACAAGCTCGGCATGCCAGATGTACTGAAATGAGATCTAAACTTCGCAGCAAAACCTGGTGACTTTATACCACGACACAGGTGGTCATCTGTCTGACTGCTTCTAATGAGGGACGTGTAAAATCACCCTTTAGCAACTTCATGAAAAACGGCAGGTCTGGATTGGTGCGCTCTTGGTTTCTCCAGGCTGCGATGTCGTGCGTGTGGACTGTAAGAAGCTGTAAAACACTTGGAAAGCTGGAATTACTGCTAGAGACTTTTTATAGCCGCGCATAAATGGGTCACCTTGTTTTTACTGCGACACTAAAGCAGGAGAAAAAAACAAACAAACAATCAGGGAGAAGCGAAGCTACTGTATGTGGAAAATGATCGAGAGAGATGAAGGCTTCATTATGCACAAAATGTTAATAAACCAAAAAAGCATGGCAAATTTTTGAGTAGTGCCTGTTTCATCCTTCAGCCTGTGAGACGAGCAGGCAGCGAGCTTGAGAGCTCAGATTCTCTCGTGCTGAGGTAATCCTTTCACAGGCCGTTGTCACCTTTTCATTATCTTGCAATTTTCGAACCTTATTTAGGCTTTAACCGAGATATCCAGACTTTTCTTCGGACTAAAATTTCTTGCACAGCCCTTTATTTCCTTGGTAGGAAATTTCTGAGATATGCTGAATATTATGTGTGTCTTAATTTGCCCGGCGCCCCAGTGAGATTGAGGAAGCATGAGGAATCTGTGTGTTAAACAAACTTTGACACCACACACAAGGACACACTTTTAAGCTGGTGGTGTGGAGCATATGAGGTCACAGCTGACACAGACAGGTGCCTAGTTTGTCTTTTACACTGCCAGTGCTCTTATGACCTCGAGGCCTCTCTGACAGATCATATTAGATAAGCCCTTACGCAACAGTTCTTTGCTTTAGCCACGATGCCTTTTGGAGGCTGATGTCGAAATCATTAGCAAAAAAAAAACAGCCTTTGCGTGACAACAAGAGCATGAGAACAACCCTGGGTTACATGCCGAGCGTCTCCACGTTGGTTAATTGTTTTTATTGCGTAACCAAAAAAATGTACCTAGAATTAACTTATAGGTTTTTTTATATCGTGTCTGGGAGGTATAAAAAAAAATGCTAACTAAAAAAGAAGAATTAAACCCTCAGAGCTAAGCTTTCTGTGACATTAGCTCTATTCAGAAATAATAATAATATTAATAATAATAATGATGATGGTAATAATAAGAAGACAAACTCGAGCTCGTTTTCTCTTTCTCTCTATATCTGTCTCCGCCATTAGCATGGCTAGTGAGTCACATGGACACACCCTGCCGATGCCGCCACTGTTCTATGAAACCACAGAGCTCTTTCCCATTAAGGCTTCTGTAAAGATGAGTCAGAGGGTGAGGAAGGAATCCCTGCCTTCAACCCTATTGACCTAACTGAAAGCCATTGAAACGGATGGAAGTCATTCACGCAGGTGCGTCTGTCACAAAAGCCTTAAATAATACCTTGAAAGTCCTTCAAAGAGAAAAACATCGGAGCTGCAAGCGTCTATAGATGCATTCGGTCGTCAGTGTTATTTTGAATATACCTCGGATAAAGAGTACACGTAGCTCATTACTACAAGAGAATAAAAAAAAAAAAGAAAAAAAAAAGAAAACGTGACATTAATGCAGTATTATATTTAGTGCTTTGGAATTGTTAAGAATATAACAGATAATATACAGTATGAATAAATATGATATGAATATATAATTTTTTAAAAATATATTTTTAACTCAGCTAAAAGAATAAAGCACATGGGATACGACCTAATGTTAATATTAATGCTATTATACTGTATTCATTATCAAGTTCTTTTTTGTTTTACACTTTGTTCAGGTGTAATCTGAGTCCGAGCAGAACAAGAACAAGCAGTGTAGTTGAATCTCACGTCTTGCCTCCATGCCTCCAGCGACCCTGAACAGGATAAGCGGTATAACGAATGAGCAAGATTAAGTGAATCTAATGCTTTCTTTCAGTCAAAAGGTCAGGAATAATAATAATAATAAAAAAAAACTCCAGTAAACATCTTGAACATTACTGTACCCAAGTGTAATTAGGAGGGTGTGTGTGGAATTTAGTTTACAGTTGAAGCGACCCAAGGCTGATCGAGCATCACAAGGGTTGGTCGTCTTCTTCAGGTTGTTTATGATTTGTAATTCACACACAAACCCCGAAAGAGCTGTTTTTACCCCCTACTAGTGCCCCCTAAAGGTTATACAGGGTAGGCAAATATTTAATTTATTTATTTTTTTGCTAATTATATAACAAATAAATTGATTATTTTTCTCAGGACGAAACCCGGAGCACACATTTACAAACACATGCTGTTACAACACGTGCTCAGCTGGAATCCGGTTGGCCAAAAGGCGATGATTCATTTTTCTATTCCAAAAGCAGGTATGACAGAAGCGCTTAGTTGTTTGTTTCGTATGTTATTGTTGCTATAGTAACAGCTCAATTACGGTGACTTATATGACAGATGCTGTTGATAATAAAGGCTAGTTGGAAAAGGAATTTCTTTTTTCTTTCTTTTTGTATCGTGTTAAGCAACAAAGGAACGATGAAGTTTTTTTGTCATTTACGTAAGGAGCTTTCAGCGTAGAAGAGTGTTTACTCAGTAGCTCTGCATCACGCCATCATGTCTCAGGTGATTTATTAGTTTTTTTTGTTCCTATAAGACTCCATGTTGTCCAATCACACATGAGCAAGCATTGTTCGTTTTCATCACTCTGCATTTGTTTCTATATCAAATAACGGCTTTTGTTTGAGCGAGTGAGTCACTATAGTTTGCAGTTTGGGCTCCAAAATACAGGCAGGACGAAAAAAACAAACAAACAAACAAAAAAAAAACCTTGATAAAAAGGTCGGAGTCATGCCTGCTTTTGATCAATCATCACACGAGACTCAGTAATAATTAGCAGAGGGTTGATAATTATATTATATTAGAACAATATTTTATCATAATACGCATCTCCTGACTGTCTCCACCAGTCTGTCCACTGACCACCTGTCTCCATACACTGCATCCGGTCAGGCTGGATCGACTGGCCGAGTTACAGTGAGTCATTCGGTTGATTTCCATCTCTCTATCACACACACACACACAGCGCCACTGACTCACAAAATCGAAGACTGGCCTCTCTGTCTCCATGTCCTTGTCTCAGATGAGGGTTTGGACATGCATATTTTATTCACGCTCCTGACTTAAAGATGAGCCTGCAGCAGCACGCTACATTATGGAGAATGTCAAGATACGGCACATTATATGCACACGCAGCCCACAGCAGTATGTATATATGTGTGTGAGAGAGAGAGGGAAGGGCAGGAGGGAGAGAGCTGATCCTCATTTCACTCTGCCTGACTCATTCATGACTGACACGAACACCATAAAGAATGGTGACGCAGAGCTCGGGGTGGGTCAGACCGACCTGAAGACTAGCCTATCAAGTGACAACAGGTCACAGTGATAATTCATAAAATTATACAGATACAGAATCGAAAATAATTCTCGGGACCCATTTGGAAAGAAGAAGGCTGGGAACAATACACCTTAGAGAAAGTAGAGAAGTAGATTCATCTCCTTCATATTTGTATGACTGTTGATCAAAAAGTCATCGCTTATTTTTTAAAGTTTAAAGGTTCCTTCACATGCCATTAACAGGAATGTACATATTTTAAATGGGGAACATTCTTAGGCAGGGGTGGGTCAGTGGTTTAGGTGCTGAAAGGTCCCAGGTTCAAACCCCAGTACCACCATGTTGTCACTGTTGGGCCCCTGAGACGTTAAGGGTTACAACATGGTGGTACTGGGGTTTGAACCTGGGACCTTCCAGCACCTAAACCACTGACCCACCCCTGCCTAAGAATGTTTGAAACCCTGAGCAAGGTTCTTAACCCTCAACTTCTCAGGGGCCCAACAGTGACAACATGGTGGTACTGGGGTTTGAACCATGTTGTCACTGTTGGGCCCCTGAGCAAGGCCCTTAACCCTCAACTGCTCAGATATATAATGAGATACATATAAGAGAATCTGCCAAATGAAACTATATTTTCCAGGAGCGTCAATAATTGTGGCACTTTTTTTTTTGGTTAAAAATAAACCGAATATACCTTTTTTTTTGTTTTTCTCTGAATTATTTTTTTTCAATTAAAGATTGGATTTTTCTTTTTTTTTTATTGCGAAAGTAGACTACTTCTCCAAAAAGGTAGAGGTTTCTAATCCTTTTCCCCTCACTAATCTTTACAATGGTTAACAATAATAATTCTGAAGGGTACCGTAGACAAGCTGAGTTGAGTCTTTAAGAAAACGAAGTGACTCCCTTGCCCCCCCCACTTGTCAGCTGTCCAGTTTTGTTGATCCACGAGTGTCTTATGTAGGCATAACGTCTTCTGCTTACGTCCACATGTGTTGCTCAGAAATGATTTATTTTCAACATAAGTTCCCCAATGCATACACTGTATAATTACATCATTGGGTATAATGGTGTCACTAATAAAGTAATAAAGTGGCCAGTGCGTGTATGGTGCCCTGCAAAAGTATTAACACCCCTTGACCGTTTCCACATTTTGTCACAGTACAATCACACATTTTGTGGTAAATGTGTTTTATTGGGATTTTATGTGATCGATCAACACAAAGCGGCGCATAATCAGAGGAGCAGCTCAGGTGGGAGAATCTGTCCACAGCACAACTATTAGTCGCGCACTCCTTAAACCTGGCCTATTTGGAAAAGTGTCAAGAAGAAAGCCATCTGAGATATATATAAATATATATATATTTTTACAACCTAACCCCTGTACTTTAAACTTTATCCCTGACCTGGCAGTTGGTTCGACTGGATTTTTAGTTAGGGGTATTACACTTTTTGTAAAAAATGTAGAAACCCCTTTATCGCTTTCCTTCCACTTCACAATTACGTGACACTTTGTTTTGGGCTATCACATAAAAATCCCAATATAATACATTTACGTTTGTGCTTGTAAACCGTGGGAAAACGTGGGAAATTTTAAGGGGTATAAATACTTTTGCAAGGCACGGTATGTTTTATAGAACTTCTAGGAACTTCTGCAGCGTCATTTTGGTCTTCGTTTTCTGCTCTGCACACTTATTGTGCAAGGTTTGATTTTACACCATTGAGCAATCGTTCAGAAATAACACAACAGGGGTTTATTTGGTCATGTATTAAAAGTTTTAAATCGATACGGTGAATTAACACTGCACTCAGAAACAAACACTGTTGGCACTGAAGTGTGAAAACAACAATATAAAACGTTACAAAAAGCAATTGTTTACATTATACTAATAATAAAGCTAATAATTACTGCTGGTTAATTAAGGACACATTAGATGGCTGTGCGATGGAAACATATTAGTTACAACACTGTTTAAAAAGAAGAAATACTATGGCACAAGAAGCAGTTGAGCAGGTAAATTATTTCTCATCGTCTGTAACTTCCTCCAAATCGTCGTCGTCATCATCATCATCATCATCGTCGTCGTCGTCATCATCATCATCATCTTCCTCCTCCTCCTCTTCTTCCTTTTTCTGTCCTTTCCTTGACTGTTTCAGAAACAAGCAGTTTAGCGCTGTTATTTCAGTGTAACAAGACTGACACATGACACTGAATCATCAAGCAAAAATTTGCAAGGTGTTTGTCATGTCTTTATGATATCATGTGAAAGAAACGAAGCATTCGACACGAGCAACGAATTTCCCCTTTAAGGAAACTCCCGAGTTTCAAGGAACTCTGTGTGAAAATGTTGGTCTGCTCATATTACACCTCACTGCACTGGCTACCTTTTTAACCTGGACTGCGTTCAACACTTGCTTTCTAATCTAGTTTACCCTTTTTTTGTTGTTATGAGCTGATTCATACCACTTTCACAATTTCAGGACTTGTACTACTTCAGCAGATTTACAATGCACTCTCAAGCACAGATCATGCTTTTTTTTTTCTTCTTTCTCTCTCTAACTATATTCACTTGACTGCGATCCAAGCAAGTTTTTTGCAGTTTACAGTTTAGCCTGATTTTTGATGAAGCTTTCATCCAAAGCCACGTACAGTTGGGACAGGAAGCAACTGAGCTATTGCACGCCTGAGGGCCTAACTCAAAGTGACAGCTTGATGGTGCTGGGATTTAAACTCCTGACCTTAAGATCAGGAGCACAGACTGCCTCCTGTCATTGCTTTCAAACTCTGTGTGTGTGTGTGCTTTTTCCAAAACTACAACCAAGTATCATATACTGTACATTGTTAGGTTAGATTTTTCATTTCAAGTGTACTAAACAGTAGCAGACCCCCAATTAAATTAAAAAGGTATGGTATATACACGAGGCACACCACAGCAGCATGACTTTAGAGTGCTATAGACTGTGATCAGGCCCTTTCCTTTTGATTATTTAAATGTTTCTGGGGTAACACGCTGATATCAGAAGCACACCTTGTAGCTGATTCAGGGATTTCGCCAAAAAATGTTTGCAAAAAAGCCTTGATTGACCAGGACACTCACTATGGTATCGGAACAACTAGTAGGAAAAAAAACCCTCACATAACTGTGGTTCTACAAAAATATAATGTTTCTTTGTCATGCTGAGTAATTTCCAGAGAAAGATGGCAGTATAATGGTGGTATTTGTTGCAAATACTGTATCCCACATCACTGCATGGTTTGCTTGGAAATTTGGATATACAGTATATTCCCAAAGAACATTACCAAGGGCGATGTGTAATCTGGGGTTCACAAGAACCAAGATTATATTTCTATTAGATTTACACAGAACACGATAGTTGGTTCTATTCAATCTAAATACACACTGCCCGACTACCAAAAAATAAAAAGGCGGGGTACACCCTGGACAGGGTATCAATCCATACCAAACCACAAAGCTATTCCCCATTAGTTACAAATATTCTTAATTGTTTTTGGTCCTTAGTGCAGGCCAATAATTTTACCTTTCTGAAGTTGTGACTTATTTTTTGGGGGGGCCGGAGAATGTATTGAAATTCAGTGTCTCTGATTCTTTGAAAATTCTAGTATCAAGATTAACAATGTCCTATAACGTCTACTGAACACTGTGGGCAGACTGGATCAGAAAGACTAGACATTAGCATCCCTTTTTGAAAGCACAAATATTTCACTGTTTATCATTGTATGAGATGTAATGAGATGATTATTGGTGAATTTCAGTTAGAGAACTGATAGAAACACTGTGCAAGAGCAGTTAGAAAAAGAAATTTACTCGCAGAAACAGAAATGCTAGAAGCTCTAATTGCTGAGCAAAGAAGCAGGAAGCTCTATAGCAGAAAAAAATAAGTGGTTTATGAGAAGCAATCCAGTAATTAAGTAGTTGTAATCAGCAATAAAGTGATATAACATGCTTTAAACCTTGAGTAACATTTGATGATGGTGATATTTACTTGTATAACACTCACCTGCAAGGTCCCTGATTTACTCATGGACGTCCCGGTCTGATTTAAGGACGTTTTGGAATTGGCACGAACAATGTCTATGCGTGACTTATAGTCAGGGGGATGCAGGGTGCTCCTGAAAACCTGCCAACAGATAAATTATGGTTTATATACTGTATATAAAGCTTTATCATACCCGATCGGTTGTGTGAGCAAACCTTGCATGGACAGGATATGTAGATATTCATATATTCACCATGGGCATATATTTCAGGTTTTTATGTACAGAGATGCCATATGTTTAAGTGATTACATTACCGTGTTTGATGTTGTCACGTA
Organism: Clarias gariepinus; assembly: GCF_024256425.1. Taxonomy (NCBI): domain Eukaryota; kingdom Metazoa; phylum Chordata; class Actinopteri; order Siluriformes; family Clariidae; genus Clarias; species Clarias gariepinus. The sequence goes on along the minus strand of NC_071127.1, from coordinate 13,089,168 downwards.
GTTAGTACCTACCACACACTGACTCGATTGATAGAAGTGGCATATTAATAATTAAATATAACAAACACGATGTTACAGATTGTTAATATAAGCAGCAAGGATAATTTATTTTCCATTAAAGACTTAATATTAGTACAACAAGTGGGAGAACCTGAAGCATTGTTGGTTTTAACAACCATGGTTCGGTTATTTCAGGAACTTTATACATAACTCTCTAGAATTCTTATCCAACTGTTTAGGAAAACATAAAACTTCAAGTGAGCAGAACTTCTGTGAGTGAATTCAGACAAGTCAAGAAGAAACTAACAGACTGGTTTAAACTGACAGGAAGGCTGTGTTAACTCGAATAATCACTCTTTATAACCATGCTGAGCAAAAAAGCATAAATAAATAGATAGATAAATTTGGTTGATTTCACACTGATTGCCACTAATTGGGTAGAAGTCTTCCTAATTCCCAAAATGCACAGCGAGTGTGTGTGTTTGTGTATATTGTTTTTATTATTTTTTTAAAGAATTCACTCTTGCCCACAGAAGTTCTGCTTACTTTAATTTTAATTTTATGTTTATCGAAACAGTTGGATATGAATTCCAAAGACGGTTATGTATGAAGTTCCTGAAATAACCAAACTTAAAACCAACGCCCATGCTACAGGTTGTCACACTCATTGTACTTATTGTTGTTAGTGGTCTTAATGGCCGTTCTTTGAAAAACAAAATATCCCTGATGCTTATATAAACAATCTGCAACATCATGTTTGTTATATTTAATTATTAATATGCCACGACCTGTAATAATCTATCAATCGAGTCATCTATCAATAAAAACCTGAAACATATGCCCCTTGAATTATAAAATTTAATTATACCAAATCTACATATCCTATGCACGAAAGGTTTCCTATATATATATATATATATATATATATATATATATATATCACAGGCACTTTATATAACACCCTGTGTCACTTTATTAACCTCTGTTAAATATTATTGAGAGTCAGGCTATAAAATATACAGTAGTGTACACGTGCACACCCTTCGTATATTTCAAAACATGTGGTCATACTTAAAACGTGCCTACTCAACCCTAGGTGACCTAGGTGAATATTATAAGTTTCAGTCTTCACCCGGATAATAATAATAATAATAATTTATGATGTCTAACTGTAAGAAAAGCCAACGTTAGATTACTAGTTTAGAAACTGGTGATTACACTATTAGTCATTTACTTAGCTGTATGACGGCAAGTTCCGCTTTCCTCTTAAACCACTTTCAGGATTATATTAATATCACTACAGTGCCAATATTATATTTTCCATTCCACTACAGCTTGTGGTTGACATGCTAAGTGCATGAGGTCTGGGTACAGATTTTCCTGGTCGCAATATGAACTGGGTAGCGTGCAACCTTAAAACCTTAAAAACACTGATCGCATCTCAGAAAGCCCTGCTTTTCAATAAAAAATGATAACTGCCAACTGTAAGATAAGTTTGGTAAAAAGATAACCCTTAACAATACAGGTCTGTCCTTATCTTGAACTGAAGCAAGCTCTGAATTTTTTTTTTTTTTTTTTTTTTTTTTTTTTTACTGCCATTGCAACAGTGCTGACTGGTTTTGGTTTTGACTCACGTTACAAAAATCCTCATACCGAAGCCATTATTCTTGAGTTTGGTTTCAGTGCCAAAAACAGCAGGACAAACTAGATACCTGCCAACTAGATGCTATAAAGATAATACAGAGGATATACGGTTTTATTGTATAGGACTTAAATGGATGCGTTTCTAAAAACAGAGCCGGGTTACACATAATCTCCTGATTCATAGGCTATTTAAGGGAAGCTAATAACGTGTCGAGCCCTAGAACAAAACATAAATCATAAATTGCGTCCTATTAACCATTCATCACGTGTAGAGGCAATTATGTTATAGCCTGCACGTGCATGTATGTTGAGAGGAAGGAGCCATTTGGGATTTTGCCCTCTGGCTTGACAAAACACCACAACCGTAGAAACAGCCATAAGAAGGTTTGATGTCATTGATGTTGTTATAAAGATATGTGCATTACAATCAGGTCTTAATGATTTTGGAGACGTTTTTTGAAACGGCTTTGAAAGCCTGAAAATTACAGCCTGGGGATGCTGCCAAAATGGCCACTATGTAGACAGCCTTGATTACGCTTTATTCAACTCAATTCACCTCCAAATTCAATTCGAAGGAGTAAAGCTGCCAGTTCCTGTTAAGGCTAACAAACACAGCATCTTGAGAGTCGTAACATTTCAACAGTCCAAATCAAGAATACATAAACACCACAATTTACCAATAAAAAAAAAAATTAAAAAAAGCTCACACACTCCCAAGAGTAATGGTGAGCATGTTTTATTAAATTATTTTCAAACTGAGAAATGGCTGGGAAATGTATTTGAGGAAACAGGACCACTACTTGTCATTTATTGAGGTGTACAGCCGGTGAGTGGGGATGGGAATCACCAGGGACTAACCCGGTACAATATCATCATGATACCTAGGTGCTGATTTGACATGTATTGTGATTCTGTAAGTATCCCTTTTTTATTTTTAGATTCTGCTACCACACAGGATGCTGTGTTTCTTTCTAATATGTAAATAGTTTAGAGCCACCTATAGGGTCCTCAGGGAACTGCAACATTTTACCACCTTAAATGAAAACATATGCCAACAATTGAATGTTTGGACACACCTTTTAATTCTAAGATCTCTCCTGATTTAAATTTCTTTCTACATTGTAAAACAATGCTCAAGGAGTCCAAAATGTGCAATAATTTCCTCTGAACAGTTGCTGTTGAGATGTATCTGCTACTTGTGCTCTGCAAAGCCTTCATAACGGCTCTAATCTAAGGTGCAGTTTATTAGTGATCTTGAGGCTGGGAACTCTAAACCTCTGGTCTTGCTTTCCTGGGAAGGTCAGTTTCATCTGAGCTGAGAGCCAGTTTCATCATGGTGCTTGATAGATTTTGCAAATGCACTTAACAATACTGTTCTTGCAAGAACTATTCCAGAACAGCTGACCTTTACTGTACGCCTTAAAACATTGCTGGCTCGGTGATAGGTTTCTTGCCAGCCATGAGGAAGGCCTGGGATTTACCCTATCTCCCAAATGCCCAAACCCCAGCCACTGGATGTAGCGGGATCCCAAGCCTGTATAAAATAGTGGCAAAAAGGGCATGTACAAGTTGTGCTGCGGATCAGATGGTCCGCTTTGGTGACCAGGAGCAGCCGAAAGACTAACAACAAAATGTAATTTTTTTTCTTGGAAAAGTGCACATTGCATTTCTAGGGTTAAAATACAAACAAACAAACCAACCACAATGAATACTAAATAATTATTCTTAGTATCCTTATGCAAGTCAATCTGAATTAAGAGTAATACCTCTAGATCAGCTTCATCGTCCACATTTTGGATGTTCTGATAGGCAGTAGTGTACACCTCCAACGCTTTGGCGTGAAATGCCATCTCCACAGTCACAAACTCCCCAAATATTTTCTGCAAAGAGGAAAAGTCGGCCGTATCTTTTATCTGCAGAACAAATCTATTCAAAAACATATCACTGTGTTTTTCATTCGGATCAAAGTAAATCAACTATGCAGTAAACCTGAGGAATTTGGATGCACTGTAAGACTACCATAGTGTACTATTTGATGGTCTTTATATTACCTATGCAGTGTTTACTCTGCCACACAAGCCCAAAGCCAAACAGATGCATCCTCATGCTTAATCCTTGAGTCTTAAATTTTTTTTTATAAATTTATTCTCCAAACATACCTTCATTAATTGTTAATGTTCTACTTCATCGATCCATAGCAGCTGTTTTCAAAATGCCTTTCAAAAAAATTATGCTTTGTATATTTTAGATAATGATTTTTAATAGGATGACATGAGTAAGCCTTCCTTCTGATGACTCTTCCATTCAGATCATGTTTGGGCTTTGATAACTTTTATGGCTTGTCTTGTATGCATCATTGTCAGTTAATTTTTAAAGACTTTTTTAAAGAATCAGTCATCTGCTAAGAAGGGTAACTGGTGGCTAGAGTTGAAAAAGACACAACTTAAGCAACGAAAATACAGAATATATAAGAAGCGCTGATATTATCATTTGAATTGGACATACACTACTACACTTAGGAGGTGTGTTTCCTTTTTTTTTTGTAAGAATAGCAAGTTATAGCTAGAATAGTAAGGCTGTTGCATTATTGTCATAAGCTTATGCAATGTCACAACATTTTTGTCCAGACGCATTAATTACAAGATCTTTCCAAGATCTTGTATTGAAAGATCTTGTATGGAAGAGTTGGACTGATATGTAAATAAATGCCTTCTCCAACACATCCCAAAGATTCTCTGCGGTGGCCAATCCATGTGTGAAAATAATGTCTCTCACTCCCTGAATCACTCTTTCACAATTTGGGCCTGATGCATCCTGGCATTGTTATCTTTTATCTTGGAATATGGCTGTGCCATTAGGGGGGGGGGGGACCATTATAGAAAACCTGCTTATTCAGTAAATTCAGGTAGTCAGCTGACCTCACTTTTTGGGTTCATAACATTGCTTAACCTAGAACTGAGCACCTAAAACCACCCCAGATCATAACACTTCCTTCAGAGGCTTGTATGGTAGGCACTAGTCATGATGGGTATATCTTTTCACTTGCCTCTCTTCTTACCCTAAAGCGCCCATCCCTCTGGAACACGGTAAATTTAGCCTCATCAGCCCACATGCCCTTTTTTGTCCTATGCTCCACAGTCCATTGAAGACTTTTTTATATTAGCCTCACTGATTAGTCCTTAAGGCTAAACACAGCTGTTTAGTCCCAGTCCCTTGAGTTCTGTTTACATTGTGCATGTGGAAATGCTCTTAATTTCACTATTAAACATAACTGTGAGTTATATATATATATATATATATATATATATATATATATATATTTATAAAATTATTATTTTTTTAATTATTTTTTTATTTTACTAAGCGACCACATTTCATCCTGAAGATGATGTGCCACCATAATCCTTCCAGGTTTATTATTCATGCATTGTACAACTATTAAAACAATTTTAATGCAATCTCCTTAGTTGTTTTCTTTGCTTGATGCTGGACAACAATTCTGAAATAGAGAGTCATATATTTGCCATGATCACAGGATATGTCATCTGATGTGGTGGTTTAATAAGAAATGACAAGCTACTCACTGCATCAATTAGGGTTTAATAACTTGTTGCCAGCAGAACCATATTAATCACTGCAGTAATCATCTAATGGAAGACACTTAATTATTTGCCTAGTTAAATCTAAGTGGTTCAATTTATTTTTTTTGTCTGGGCTTTGTAAAGTATATACACTGTATGTAGTGTGTCCTTTTTTTTTTTTTTTACTGGTCGCGAATGCCATCATGTATTTAGATACTGTACATGCCCAATTCCATTAAGGATTTCTTAAACAGAAAGTAAGTTCAGGTGATGCATTTCTGCATAGTACAAGCCACATTTATATGAATCTCTTTTTTTTTTAATCGAATGTCAAATACAAAAAATCCAGTTCCTAGTTTTGTATCCCACCATAGAGCTGTAGAACATTACGACGCAACCCTTTTCACCCGCTAGACAGAAAAATTGTGCAATCTCAGTAACCTTGATATCTCGGATCTTCTGCCTTTCAAAGAGGTCTATTGTCTCCTCGAGTTGGCGAGTCGTGCGTGTGGCGTCCATCGTGGCTCGCTGCAGCTCGCTCTCAGCCTGTCACGACACAACTGACAGTCACGAAGCAGAACTAACTGTTCACTCATGCAGTCTGTTCTCGTGTCAGAAAAAAAAAAAATTCAGTCCAGTTCTGAGCTCACTACCAAATGCATTGTAATTGTTTACAGTTATTCTGCACAACTGGAATACACTCAGCTCCGATGTAAAGGCCCACCTGTGACTGTGAAGAAGCTGTTAAGGAAATCACTCTATAGGAAAAAACTGTGATAATCAGGCAACTTTGCTAATCAAAGCTAACTTTCATTAATAAAAAAATCCCTAATGCCTCGACTACTCTGCGTTAACATGTTCAAGCCATGGTTTTGCATGCTCGAAAGAATCAAATACTTACTCACTTATCTTCTATACCGCTTTATCCTGAATTCAGGGTTGCGGGGGCCTGAAGCCTATCCCAGGAGGCTTAGGGCATGAGGCAGGGTACACCCTGGACAGGATGCCAATTCATCGCAGGGCACACACATACACACACTTACACATTCATTCACACACTACAGGCAATTTGGGAACGCCAATTAGCCTTACCTGCATATGTTTGGACTGTGGGAGGAAACCGGAGTACCCGGAGGAAACCCACCAAGCACAGGGAGAACATGCAAACTCCATGCACACAGAGACGGGAATCGAGCCTGGCTGGGAATCGAACCCGGACCCTGGAGGTGCAAGGCGACAGTGCTAACCACTATACCACCGTGCCGCCAGAATCGAATACTAAAGAACTAAAATGCTAAAGAAGACATTAACATCAATGCTTTGCGTTGGATATTTCTATGTTATATTATGTCATAAATTATATAGTATTTTTTTTTTTTTTTTTATGAAAGCGGTGTCATCTGGTGAATTTATGAAGAAAAAAAATGCAGAACCGTGCTCTCTTCTCTGTGAAATAACTAGCAAAAATAACAAGTGAGAAGTGAAATGTTGAAACTGTGAGTTTCGATCGATGATGCATAAACATTTCAAAATGAAAGCATTCAGGCTACACCGCAATTGCGTGGAAATTGAAATCATTTTAAGCTGACGTTGACTTTGGTCTTGTATTACTCACTGTTTTATGGAAGTGTTTGTAGGGTTAATCCAGTATAATATTTATAAGTTATTGATTGTAACGTCTGCGGTTCAAGCCCCAGGTTAACTCTGTCTGCTTCAGGGGCGCCGTCTAATGGCTGACCCCGTGTCCTGACCCCGCGCTCTGACCCCAGCCTACTAACAAAGAGCTGGGATGTGCAAAGAAAAAAAGTGTGTAATGCATAATGTCTGTGCAGTAATGAATATGTGACGAATATGTCCTATCCCTAGGTGCGTTTTTAAATCGGTTAAAATGGGAATAATTTCATTAGAAGAATGTGCCTGTTTTCCTCTAACAAACCAATCCACCTTTGAGTATTCCACAATATTAATCGCATGACCTGGTGCAGAACAAGCCTGAACCTGCGGCATTTGTTCTTATGCAGTAAAACAGATTGAAAAAAAAAAGAAGAAGCAGAAAGGAAGGATACAATGATCTGTCTGTCGGAGGGGTTCCTCTGTCTCGTTCTCTCCAGCTGCTGCATCTGCTTCGCCTCTCGGTTCCTGGCGGTCTGAGTAAGTTTCAGGTCCTCCTGTGGGTTCAAGGAAAGTGTGAGGAACAAAAATGTGACGAAAGACGACGTTGCTTTACATTCCTGACGACCCAAGAATAAAACAACACAAAAAGAAATTACTTTAAACTTCTCAACTAACAAAAGATGCACTTAAGCAGCTAGTTAAAAAAAAAAAAAAAGTAACTATGACATGATCATGATCACACAAAAATAACACATACTATGCAAAAGAAACCAGGAACAATGAATAATCTACAAGTTATCAGACGTTATGAGTAATAAGCATCTAAAATAACCTTATTATTTTTAAGTAAAGTACAGTAATGTCTAAGCGTCCGAAGCAATCAAGGGCTCTAAACCTTACACTTACATCATGCTGAGCGCCATCACAGAAGCACATTATTGTGCACCTCGATGAAGCTTTTTAATATCATATAATAGCAGAAAACTACTAGGAATTTGGGAAATATGAATATCAATCAGAGTGCACACATTATTATCACAAAAAAAAAAAAAAAATCCATTACCCTAAATGTGAAATGTGTACAAAAGAATCTTGTCAAGCCACACACACACACACACACTAAAAGAATGTGTTTAAGATATTAAGACAGCTGAGGCCTTTAATAGGATAAAATCTGCTAATAAATGTTCATTTATAAAGCGTATACACCCTTTAAAATTAAACCAACAAAAGGTAAAATGTCACAATAATAAAAAAAAAAGACAACACTGATTTGTCAGTAATGCAGACTTTGCCATAAATATCAATAATGTATAATCATCTTCCACCACTCTTTACTAAATCCTTGCAGGTTTGACGTTGCTTGCGAATTACCGGGAATGATGCTGGTTACTTGGGTTTCATAACCTAGTTTCATACGGTGGGAGACAGGAAGTCCCTACTGTATACCAAACCCTACAGATTTGCATAAAGAGAAGGTCAATCAATTCCATCCTTCTGTCATCCATATTACTTATCCTATGTAGCGTTCCGGAGGGGGGTTAAAGCTTATCCGAGGTAACACACATGCACACATTTGCGAACTGGAAATGCCAATTCACCTACACAGCATGTCTTTGGACCCACAGAGCGGAGGAGGAATTCGCACCCCCTATCCGGAACGTATTCGTGACGGTGCTAACCACAAAGCCTCTGCGCCGCCCAGGTCAACAGATTGATTCCGCTAATTTAATATTACGACCTTAAGTACAGAATTCAAGATTCAAGGTCACCTCATGCACTCCATGCTTATTGCCAAAGCAATTATTTTCGGTCAAAGTGAAACTAGCAGAAAGGAAGCACACGTTTCCCTTCACAGACGAGTTGCTTTGGTGGGGTCTGATATCTGCAGGTCCTGAAACTCAAAAAGGTCATGTCCCACCATGAGAACTTGTTATCCATGCGATGTCGGGACCCAACGATCTGATGCAGCCGGTGCCAGATGGGCAATGTCTTTTGTCATAAGTGTCGTACTCTTGTCTCATGAGACAGGCAGGAGACATCTGCTGGAGGTTTGAGAAAACAACTCTCCCCGCGCATAAGTGCTGTATGAGACAGTGTTTCCTGAAAATATGGAAATCTGTTCTGACATGCTGGTTTTCCTGATTGTAAACCTTGATTCTCTTTCATTGAGGGATTCTTTGGCTGCTGAGGCAGTGTTCACCCGTCCAGCACAGAAGCTTGTGTTAACGGCACCTGGTGCTATCTGTAAACCAGGTAGCCGAAAGGTTGTCGTACTTTCCCCCTTTAAAGTAGGATCCAATTCAGTGAATCACCTGCATGTCCTTGGACTGTAAGAGGAAACCCACCAACATGCAAACTCCATGCACCCAAGGTGGGAACCCTTAACCCTGGAGGTGCGAGGCCACAGTGCTAACTACTACATCGTTGTTCCAGTTTAATCAAAATTTTCTAGTTACTGGCATGTTGAAACAATCTCAGTACATGGCAGTACAAGATGACTAAGAATAGTAGATGCTGTACAGTTAGAGATGGATGATGAGTTGTTGCACTTCAAGGACTGCGCAGCGAGCAGTGCATGGTACGGTGAGAAAAACCAACCAGCCATGCTAAAGACTTTAGAGACTGCAATGTTTAGCCATTCTGAGGGAGAAGCCGAGGAAAGAATCTTCTCTAAATTAAAACTTAAACATTCATAGCAGTGCTGTTTGTTTGGTTGATCTGATAATCCGATTAAAATCCTTGCCAACTTAAGGGAAACAAATATTTAATATTTATATCCCTGATGTTTTTGATGGTGTGGTCAAAACCCTCATTTGAGGAACAAAGAACAAAAAACAAACATCTATAGTTAAAAGTCAAGTCAGACTTTTATGCTAAAAATATATGCAGTGTTTCCTGCACATAAAGTAAACTTGGGTAGGCCCAAGTATTTATATGCCCTCCCTTTTTAAAAATCTGTTCGGGAGAATGATGCTATCCACGATTGATTAACCGGGGTACTGACAGACAGTAAACACAGCGGATTCCAGCTACCTTAAAAAAAAAGGGAAAAAAATTCTCTGCAGAGAACCACAGTTGCACACGGTTTATGGGCTTAAAAAAACCCTCCTAAAACCAACACAGCATTATTTGTGCATTAGCATAACCGAAAAAATTTTTTGGTAAAAAACATCTGCATATACAGAAGTCCAGCCGGTGTGTTTCGATGAGGGAGACTGTGCATGTGTTTCTGGTATGTCGCATAGAACCTATGGAAGTTATCACTTCTTGTAAATGTACAAATTTTACAGTTGGCAGAATATGGGAATGACATTGAATGTTGGAGGTTTCATGGCTAAATTTGAACAGCCTGGTGGCCAAGCTTCACTGATTGCTCTTACTGATGGAATTTGCAGTGTGTAAAGGTTTAATTAGCAGAGCATTAGAACAGTTTTGCTTAAAATATTGCTATTAACTCTGATATGTCACCCATAATTAAACATTATGGGAGACATATCAGAGTTCAAAGATGACAAATTGTTGGTGCTCGTCTCGCTGGTGCATCTGTGACCAAGACAGGAAGTCTTTGTGATCTATCAAGAGCCAAGGTATCCAGGTTAATGTCAGCGTATCACCAAGAAGGACGAACCACATCCAACAGGAGTAACTGTGGACGCAAGAGGAACCTGTCTGAAAGGGATGTCCGGGTGCTAAACCGGATTGTATCCAAAAAACATAAAACCACAGCAGCCCAACTCACTGCAGAATTATATGTGCACCTTATCTCTTCTGATTTCACCAAAACTGTTCGGCGGGAGCTCCACAGGGTCAATGTTCATGGCCGGGCTGCTATAGCCAACATTTGGTCACTTGTGCCAATGCCGAACATTGGTTTCAATGGTGCCAGCAGCGAAAATCTTGGGCTGTGGACAATGTGAAACATTTATTGTTCTCTGATAAGTCCACCTTCACTCTATTTCTCCTATCCGGGAGAGTTACGGTGTGGAAAAGCCCCAAAGGAGCGTACCACCCAGAGTGAAGCATGGGGATGGATCAGTTATGGTTTGGGCTGCAATATCATTGCATTCCCCAGACCCAAAACTTGTGCTAGATGGGCGCACCACTGCCAAGGACTACCGAACCATTCTGGAGGACCATGTGCATCCAGTGGTTCAAACATTGTATCCTAAAGGCTGTGCCGTGTATGAGGATGATTATGCACCAATACACAAAGCAGGACTGGTGACAGAGTGGTTTAATAAACATGAAAGCGAAGTGAACATCTCCAAGTTGAACCAGGGCCTGCACAGTCACCAAAACGAAAATATTATTGAGACACTTTGGGGTGTTTTGGAGGAGGAAACGTTTCCTCCACCAGCATCACGTAGTGACCTGGCCACTATTCTGCAAGAAAAATGGTTTAAAATCCCTCTGGCCACCGTGCAGGACTTGTATCTGTCATTCCCAAGACGAACAAATGCTGTATTGGCCTCAAAAGGAGGCCCTACACCATACTAAAGAATTACTGTGGTCTAAAACCAGGCATTTCAATCCAAATCATCCACTTTGGTATCTGTGTATATGTTTGCGTTGATTTCACTTCAAGGAATACACCTCTCAATAAGGTGAAAAAAAGGAAAATAAATGCAGCTAGAATAAACTGATAAACTCAGCAAAACTTGTTTACACTCAGAGTGTACTGTGCAATAAAAGCTACTCGTGACATACACCGTTTTTCAAGACGAAAATATAAAAGCAAAGAGATTACAAATAAACAAGCATTACATAATAAAAGATCAATACCCTGTATGATTATGGGTTCTATTTTGTTTTAAAGCTAAGTGTTCTAGTCTGATAACATTACCTCACACAGTTGAACAGCCCTGTTCTGCGTGTTTGATGTAATACTGCCCTCGTGTGATCGGTTTGAGTAAAAGGCACAGAGGTGTCGGATGTGATCTATGATGTAAATGAAAGGTTACAGATGATCACACAAAACCAAACATACCCTTTTCAGTTTCACGATAGTACCGTAGGCTTTCAGGGGCTCAACCACTTTGGCATCAAGTCTCTCCACCTGCGAGCAATGATTACACACAGAATAAAAAGACTTACTTTCTAAGGAGTTTCAGCACAATAAAACATAGTAAATAATTATCACCATCCTTCATACAAATTATTTAAAAGACAAATATATAATGAGTAACATGCATTTGCAAGTGTTTAATAAAAAAAAAATGGGGGGGGGGGGGTTCCCACCGATTTTCTCCCTAATTTACATTTACCGTTTACATTTTGAAACTTATCTATTTTGCTTTACTTATTTTTATTTTATTATTTGCCTTGTGCAGGTCAATATTTAACTTTTTAAAAAATACATTTTCAAGAAATTTTCTGCTTTACGCAACAAAAGGCAAAAATATATATTTATAGACAATTGAGATATTTATAATATATTTATATCATGATCTTTGAGATTCTATAATCATGAATTAGTATCATGATAATATCGTACCATGTGGTCCTAGGTGAGTCGCATCTCTACTACTACACAGTTTCGTCGGTCATCATTTAAATTCTGGATTTGACTCTATAAATATAATGTAACTAAATAATATAATGAACTCACCTGGGCTTGTCTGTAGTCCTGAACTTTGGCAAGCTGATCTGCAAAATTCTTCAGTCCGTTTTTCAGGTGGGGTGTCTCCATGTCTGCGTACAGGCTGATCTCTCGGACTAAGAGATCGGCCTTGTCTCGGACCCGTGCTGTTTTACGTACGTACGCCGCAAAAAGCTGGCAGAGCTCCCCGAAATGTTTCTCCACATGCGTGATGCTCTCCTGAATCTGCCTGGTCTGGGTGTCTCTTTAATAAGCAACAAAACAGCATTGTGCTAATTGCATGTCATAGATATCAAGATTTACTAGGAATAGTAAAAAGTTGTAAGTTGGATTTTTGCATTAACAGTATAGAGGGGGAAAAATCTATTCAGTTATGATAATTTCTTGTTTGGCGATTCATGTACCGCCACACTGACTTTTGTTGTTGGTCTTTCGGCTGCTCCCAGCAAGGGGTCGCCACAGCGGAATACCCAGTCCCCACTACAACTTGGAACTAGCCACAGGTTTTACACCGGATGCCCTTCCTGATGCAACCCTCCCATTTTATCCGGCCTCAGGACCAGCACTGCATCCAGTGGCTGGGGTTTGGGCACTGGCTGGGAATCGAACCCGGGCCTTCCGCATGGCAAACGAAACACCTACCACTGAGCCACCAGTGCCCCAAACTGACTCTAAAATCTAAAATTATTTTTACATTTATAATAGATCAGAATTGGCTGGTTTTCAGATCTACTGGCTTTGACCAAAAATGACTTTTTTCTCCAAACTCTGTAAGCGAATTTGTCACAAACTCACTCGTTATACACACTTACACCAGTCTAAAAAAAAAGCAAGTCGAAAGTTGTGTGCATTAGAAGCCCGACGCACTCGCAGCCACTTGACCCGCAACAGACTGTTCACGCTCACTGTTGAGTTGAGTTTTGGGACTTTGGAGGCATTTGTGGCGGTAACACGTCACTGTTTTTTTATAATCGTACATGTGGTACACTCTCATCATCTATAACGCTTTATCCCGTATCTATGCTAGGAGACTTAGGGCATGAGGCGTGGTACACCCTGGACAGGGTGCAAACCCATCACCGGGCAAACACACTATGGGCAATTCGAGAACACCGAAAACAAGCATGGTTAGAACACCCAAACTCCTTGCACACGGAGACGGGACTCGAACCCAGACCCTAGAGATGCAAGGCGACAGTGCTAACCACTAAGCCACCGTGCCACCTACGCTGGTAGGAGTGAATAGTTTGCTTAGTTTGTTTATAAATAATAATTATTGTGAATGACAAAGAAATACTGGTCAGTTAAATACTGAACTCTTGTATTTGAAGTTATTTTGTATTGGTTAAATGCTGTGCTTGGTTTTTAAGTGAGAAAACTCATGTTATAACAAACGGACTGCATTTATTATAATATTTATTGTGAAACGTTTTAAAACATGTTTAAAACTATGACAAAATTGGGAAAAAAATTTATTTCGATATTTATAAAATCACAATTTGAATGGAATTGGCACAGAGGTAATATGGTATCGGGAGGTGACTTGTGATCGCATCCCTAATTCACAATGACATCTAAGAGGACTGAACTTAATGGTGAATCTATTGTTTTTTATTTATGTATTTTCCCTGGTTTCAACTAGTTTTATCTTCAGCTGATAAAACTGTTTATCCTGATGTAAAATATATAATAACTGATATAAAACTATAGATACAAAGCAAACTAGTTAAGGCCAGCCTAAACAAAAGTCTGCTAAGACTAAAACTAAACCAAAACCCAAAGTGGTATGTTATCTGATTCGTTTTACAGGATTACCGGCTAACTAGCTAACAAACATTAGCCACCTAGCAAAAAAAAACAAAAAAAAAAAACAGCAGTATTTACCTTGCGCGTGCATCCGGGGTACGACTCATCATAACGCAAAACGAACGACTCGCTAATCTGTAATCTAATGATAACAAGAAGAAGACTTTAGAATTGAAAAAAAAAATTCTATTTAATGTAGTGTTTTAAGGTATTTAGCGTTAGCTTTAGCTTATTGGCTAGGCAGCGAAATATTCGAGAAAAGCGTGCGCCGTTTCCATGGAGTCGCGCGAGCACTTCCGGCGGAAGCTGGTCGCTCAGTTTAGTGACGTAAGAGTCTGGGATGGTGATTATTACAAAAATAAAAGTGTTTTAGATATGTTTTAGATGACAACACGTTTTTTAAAATAAAAAGTCCACAAACACCCTAAAATTTTTTGGTTTGTTTAAACAGTGGGCATTGTTGCAAAGCAGCTTCACAAAACCCAGAAGGTAAAATTAGGAAATGAATATGAAATATGTGAGGATATATGTCGGTCTTTTGGCTGCTTTCATTATGGGGTCGCCACAACAACAACCTGGCGCAGGTTTTTACGGTTTTTACACTTTTACTGCCCTTCCTTATATATATTAAAAAAAACTCCCATTTTATCTGAGCTTGAGACCGATATTGTATCCAGTGGCTGGGGTTTGGGCATTAAACACAAAGCAGATAAGAAACCTACCACTGAATTATCAGACTGTTCCGATGAGCAAGCGGAGGACGAGAGTGGCAAGGAAAAACTCCCTGAGATAACAATAGAAAGAAATCATGAGAGGAACACTGAGAGAACCCTTGAGAGAATCAACAGTGAACCCATCCTCATTTGGATGATATCAGATAGCAGGGATTGATCTTCAGTTGTACTGTGTGCTAAAGGCCCGGAAGTTCAGTATAACCGGAAAATTGCATAAGTGACACAGTTTTGAATTCTTTGCTCAGTCACATTTGTATTGGTTAAAATGAACTAAAATTCAGTTCCTCATATTTATCTTTGTTTATTATCAGCAAAGAGAACATATTTAAGATTTTGACCAAGTGCATATAAAAACAACCATTAACATATCAGTGATAGTCGGGAAGATTAATTGAGAGTCGGGAAGGCAGCTTCCAAAAATCTTTCCAGTTCACCATAATATTCTACATCCATGGGTCCCCTAGATCTGCTCCTTTACGTAATACATATCTCTTTACAAAATGCTTGGCTAAGAAAATAGATTTTAGGCCTAGACTTAAACACTGAGACTATGTCTGAGTCCCGAACATCAATTGGAAAGCTATTCCACAACTTTGGGGCTTTATAAGAAAAAAGCAAAAAAAAAAAAAAAGTAAGTGCAATTCCCTAAGTGTTTTTTTATACTACAGCAAATTGCCTGCTTTTGTTTTTTATTAAACAAAAACATACAGTACTTTAAAAAAAAATTAATTCATAATTACATTCAATGTTGTATGGGTGTCTACATAGTGTACTTCTTGCTCTCATAGCTCCGCCCCTCATTCACACTCTGCGCCTGCGCATAAACCCGGTGTTTACTACTTGTGCTGCCTTGTTGGAAATAGTTATTGTGCTAGTACAAAATGATGGCATTGATCTTAAAAGGCATACACTTATGATGTATATACCTACAGTATGATATGCCTTTAAAAAAAAAGTATTCTTACAATGAACTGCAAGAGTGTGTTATACTTTGTGTCGTGAAGTCTTCACAGCTTTAAAAGGTCTCCTGGACCTAAAGAAAGTGCCCTCTATATGCCCTCTTTTTCTCTATGACGCTAAGGATGCTCTGCAATCATTGAAAGCAAACCATGTATTTGCCTTTCATTTTGAACACAGTAAGTGCTCATGGCATCTGCCTTTGACTTGCAATTAAAAACTGCCTAAATAAATAAATAAATGCTGTGATGTATACGGTACTGTGTATCGACATTTACCATAAAAATACACAGATACATACTGTGCAAAAGTCTCGAGCCCCCTCATTTCTTCATATTTAATAAAATAAAATGGAGATTCAATTAATGAAATGGAAACAAATGATTCACTTTGACAATTTGCAAAGATCCATTTTATGTAACAACCTCAGCAGCAGCCTCATTTCCCCTCTCATCTGTTCCAAACACAAATCATTTAGCATAACCAGTACACTAATCTGATTTTCAATGGTTATGATGTTTCATTTCCAACACAGCTAGGAGAAATTAATGTATATTGTCGAACGTTTTCCATGGCAATGCTTTATGAAACTATCTGTGTATCTATTAGTGACGTCCACAGTGAACAATTTGTGTCCTCATTTATATCAGTCTGCTAATGTACACTGACTGTACATGGGTGGTAGACCATCTCTGCCATCTGGTGAATTATTTATCTAGTTTGCTTATTACTTTTCTAATACATGTATGACCAAAGCATGTTTAAAGGTTTCTGCATGCCAACTTGACTGCCCTGTAGGATTAGTAATGTTAAGCTCACATACAGTACAAACGTCTACCAGCATTTACTACACCCGCATACAGTACACACCCTAATCCGAAATAAATAAATAAATTAATAAATAAATAAATCTGCATGTATGCTGAGTCTGTTTTGCGGCTCGAATATGATTTTTCACAACTCATCCTCTGATGCTTCTCCTCGGCCACTTTTACAGGCTCTGTAACATTGCCAGAACACGTTGACATTAATGGGAATTCACTGTGACGCGCTGTTTCAAATGCATGAATGTCACCAGCTGCTCTGTCTGTCTCTGTGGAGGATGTCCAAAAACCTTAATTATCCTGCTTAATCATCCATGGAATTGAAACAGGGGAGATTCCTCTGCAGCAGATTGTATAAAACACAGCTATTCGGTTTTTCTGGAATGCCATTTATGGGGCAAATTTGCACACTTGATAAATACAGATTTATTTTCATAGCTATTAGTAATAATGTTTGGGACATGTTTACTAAAATTATAGGGTGATCAGGGACGTAATAGTCATAATGTAATGCACAAATAAAAAAATTGTTATAAATGATAAATATAGCAAGTAGTTGGATATACAGTATGCTGTATAAATTGCTTGACATTTACAGTATATGCAGCATTATATATATATATATATATATATATATATATATATATATATATATATATATATATATATATATAAAACTACAGTGTGTTATGGAATGAAATGCCACTGGGTGGCAATCTGCCTCTTTTTATTAGATCTTCAACTATTTTTTTTTTCCCCCACTGAAGTTCTACTTTAAATTGTATATTGTATTGTTCTTTTTAACTATACTGTATTCATCAGAAATGACCATGTAATATCTCAAAATTATAGAAATTGCTTTCGTGCATAGTTTTGAGAGTTACCAATGGGATCCTGGAAATGTAATAGATTAAAAATGAAGTATAAAGATGAAGATGTTTTTCAAAAATGAAATAGTAAATTTTATGTCCGGTAGTCAATGCAGATTTTATTATTCTTTGCCAAATTTTTTTAATCTAAATACAGATATTGATAAGCAGATATGACTACACTTTAAATTAAAACAGTGATAATTTTTCCCTTTTATTTTCCTTCATCCCACTGCCGAGGACTGATGCATTATTTGTCTGGTGCATAAATTTATTTTGTTAGAGTGTGTCTTCCTGGAGTCTGACTTTCTTAAAGAACAGATGGTGTTATTACAAAAACACCAATTAGCAGGAAGCGCGTCGCATCCGTGCGGCTCTTCCGAGCTTTGTTTTGGTGGCCGTCTGCGCCTCGCTGACAGATTTCATCTCTCGCAGAACAGATCGGGAGTGACATATGTCAGCAGGTCCAGTGAGAGCTACCAAGGCCGGTGAGCATCTCTCCTCTTGCCTGCAGGTGAGAAACCTCAACAGTGTCGCAGCCCATGAGGGCCCTGAGGCCATCTCCTGCTCGGCAGTGGCAGCTCAGCGATTAAGACTCTCACATGGGACTGAAAGGTTGTGAGTTTAAATCCCAAATCTGTCAAACACTGAAGGGGCCTTTAGCAAGGCCCTGGACCCTCAACAGTTCAGCTTTCATACTCTGCCTCATTTACTCGAGCTGGGAGTGTCTGCCAAATTAGGTTTTACAAATTACACAGAGGTGTAATAGCCTTGTTTTGATAGTCCACATGTCTGGAATGTCTGGATATGATTATAATCGTTATTCAATCTCTTGCACTGTGCTGTATTTAAGTTCAATAATCTAAGTTTAATATATCTGTGAAGAATCTTCAGACCTGGCTTATGCCAGTATCTAACCTCATTTCCTGAGAAGACGGTTCATAAAATTAAAATAACTAACGTGTGGAGTTGATGCCTCAAAGGTTGTCATGTTTTCGTTTTTTTTCTTTCCTAGCGTCAAGTTTCAGGACAGAAGTATGCTTATTGGTGTTGTGTCTTGATCATCCCTTGCCTTTAAGCATGAGAAAACAATTACATTTACGGTATTTGATAGACACCCTTATCCAAAGTGTCTTACATTTTATTTAATTATACATCTGAGTAGTTGAGGGTTTAGAGCCTTGCTGAAGCGCCCAACAAGGGCAACTTGGTGGTGCTGGGGTTTGAACCTGTGACCTTCCGATCAGCAGTCTAGCGCCTTAACCATATACGGTTTAAACCATATATACTGTCTATATATACAGTGTACATATATATAGTGTCTATATATATATATATATATATATATATATATATATATATATATATATATATATATATAAAGCCACATACAGTATATATACAGTAAATATAGCAGTCTAACGCCTTAAACATATACAGTATAAAGCATATATACTACAACCATGTACATTCTGTGTATATACTTTATATATAGCAGACTAAAATAATGCAGACTGTCCTTTAAGACAGGAAGATTAAGTATGCTATGTTGTATAACTATGTATTATGTGTACAGTATGTACTATACACTAAGGCTTATTGGCAATGAAAATCAATCACTAAAGGTTTTATTGTATTCAGTATATCACATTTATTGGCTATAAGACTGAACATAAAATATAGCTTAATATAGCTAAAATAAATAAATAATAAAATAAAAACTGTGAAGTTGAAAAAACGACATGAAGCAGAAATGACAATACAGTAGTGACAGAAATTTTTATTTTTTATTCGCCATGCATAAGAACTATTAAGATAAAATCGTGATATTTGAATGTTGTGTAATTTTCATGCTTTCAATTACCTTTAAAATGAATGCATTACCATTCTGTACATTGTGATACATAACAGACGAGTATTTTGATCACGGCTCATATGCGACATACAATATTGTATTAATGCCTGATATGATTATTGTCTCCAATTATGATGCCGTAATCTCAGATCTGTCTGCAAGTGTAAGAATACTCCACGCTGTTCATTTGAATCATCTTGTCTTCCTTAAGACCCTCTCACTCCTTTAATACTTGATCATTACGTTACTATTTATTATTAATCTCAATAACCACACTTCAGCATTCTTTCTGTCATATTAGTGTATTTACCATTAATGCATCTCAGAGTGGGAAATGTTGCCAGACAGCTATTACCCAGACACAGATACATCTGAGTACATCTTTAATGCACATTAACCTCACAACATCTATCGCTTCCCCAGAGAGGCTGTTCTGGACCTCATCCAGCATTATGCATCACGCCGCAGACTGCAGATGACTTCAGACACACGCTTTATTCTTTTCTTTCAGGTTCGGCTCTACGGCCTGTTCGAAACGTCTTGCGTTCATGTTATTTCAGTTTATGAGAGACAATATATGAGTGTTGCAATGGACTGGTCTTTCAAATAATGGAACACAAAGGAGGTTTTAAGGTCTGTTACACTCCCTGCATGGGTTTATTTGCATTCGCACCTGTGCACACACCTGGCATCCAAAAACAAGATTCATGTCCTTATACAACAGTGTAGTTGAATTCTTGTTTATCTGATTAGTAATTATTAATGCACTCATTTTATTATGGTTTCTATTCTACCAGGTCTTTCGGAGAAACTTTACGCCCAACTAAATCTCTGGTTAACAATAAACAAAATTTAAAGTTGAAATGTTTTCTGATCTTTTTCTGATGTGTTTTTGTTCTTTTTACCTTAAAAGGAAGAACATCAAATGCAACTAGAAATTAATAAATAGCACAATGTATTTAATGTGAACAAATTACTGTTATATGAATGGCGTTCAAGTCAAACTGAGACTTGTGATTACATTTCTAGTAAATGAAGACCCGATGAGCCCACTGCAGTAATTACCATAGACATTCATCAAGGTGGAACGCTTGATCTTAGAAAAGCGATGGATAACTTGCTGAAGAGACGAATCTGTAATAATTACCATATCCCCCATACAGTCATGACCTCGCTTGAAGCCATTTCCATATGTTTGGGCTATTAAAGGAGTTCCTGGTAGGCTAGTGTTTCATTAGTGTTTCAGGCATTACATAGAGAAATAAAGGGAGTTTTACTCTTGTTCTGTTAAGGTGTGTTAAATTAACACGAACTCTGGTGTGGTGTGAATGCTCCCCACCAAGCAAGCCAACTTAGATCACTTGAAAAGGTGGGTATTACTTCCAATTAAACAGTATGTAAACAAACCAAGCCTGCTGTTCTACTGTAGTATGATCCTATAATGATGACTGTACCTCTAGGACTGTACTCAGTATCTGTGCCATTAAATGTAAAAGAGGCAGCGCTTGGATAGGTAGAGAGTGAGTAGAAGTCCTAGTTACATGTACGTCATGCACATTAGTTCGCACGGCACTCGGATGTGTTTTGTAAGCTGCGAGATAAAAAAAAAACCTAACATCATTAATAAATTTATTATTACCAAATTAAATGTTAAATTTAATGAGCTGTCAAGGACATTGGCTACTGACAGCGCACGTGATCGTTTTAAATAACAATAGCATTTGCGAACATACGACAGTACAGACAGAATAGTCTGATGAAATGTTATAAGTTTTTGACTGCTCTCGTTATTGAACACAGCCCTGCTGTACTGTCACACATGGTCCTGTGCTTTCGTACCAGGCAGTCAGTCACTGGATCAGAAAAAATCGCTGCTGGCCTTTAATTTATTATAGATTTATTTGTTATGGGGGATGGTGGCTCCTGGCAACCGTCTGGATGAAAGCTAGTCGCAAAATAAAAACATTGGACGCATCGGAGACCGTTCCATTCGCCGTCTGGATCCGTGGTTGTGTTCTCAGTGGATACATTTTTATAAAATCGTCATGAGTTTTCAGCTGTTAGATGGATAGATGTCCAATCCACATGATTTCTGTTGTGTCTCTCGGTCTATGTCTCTCGGTCTATGCCAGAGTGAACGCTTGAGGATCATTTAATGGTTTTGATCCAAACCAAGAGAAACGTACTATAAGTGTGAGCACACCCTTTCGCAAAAGTCTCAATTTGACTTGTATTAAAAAGTAGGGTAACATTTTTACAATAAAATGTGGATTAATTTCTGATTCCTTCATCAACCCGTGGTATTTTATTCGTTATAAAAAAAAACTCCTGTATCTCTTAAAACGCAGAACATTTTAGCCATTTAAAAAAAATTACCATATACATACATACTGTACTGTAGGGCTCAGGATTGTGCAGTATAGAGTGACATATCCTTCTTTTAAGCAAAACCTACTGTAGGCAATATGATAAACTACATTTGAGTACATTTTAACCAACTATACAAACACGTGGTTTGTATACAAAAAGTGGTTACATAGGCAAAAAATTAATATGGATAACTTTATTTCATATTATTGTCATTCCCGGGCACAGAGTTGTGCCATTTGACTTTTAAAGATTAAAAAATGATAACTGCATTATGTAAAAACAAAAACAAACAAGAAAGTGTGCGCTGATGGAATGGAACAGTGTAACACAGACGTTGCTGGTGAAGCCGTGTAAAAGTGCTGAAGGACTGTGTTTTCCTGAGTCGAATTTCAAGGCGTCATTTCTCCTACATTTCACCATAGCCTTGCAAGAACTGTCCTTATGTCATCAATATGCAAATAAGCAAAATGGTTAAGAGCGGAGACGCAGATCCCCGAAGTGCATTCATTAGAAACTGTTAGCATAATTGATTCCCAGGCCTGCCATAAAACTGTTCACTTTGTGAGTCGCTCTAGTCCTATGAGAATGCACGGAGAGGTCACTAATAAAACAGAATAAATCACTGAGTAGCTTTATTGGCCAGTCGATGGTGTTTTTCCCTTGAGACACACACACACACACACACACACATATACATACAGCAATATTCTGCTGTGCATGTTATAATGATGTGACAAAAAAAAATAAAAAATCCGTAACCTTGAATCTTTACGCTTTGTTTCATAAACCTGATTAGAGCAGTATTGCTTTTCTCATTTTGCGTCCTATATTTCCATATTACGTGTACATCAGTCAATTTAGATGTGTTTGTGATTCCTACTTTGTATGCATTGTTTGTAAGATATTTCATTCAACACACATCATGGCGAGGTACAATAGATAAATCATCTGAAAGAGCGATATAACAATTCTCATTATATCACAATATCTGTTTGTGAGATTGACTATAAATGACACACTGTATATTCATTCCCTGATTGTGCAAGTGTTGCGTTATTTAATTAGAGAAACGGTTATAATACTTTTAAACTAGCCTTATTAAGACTATGTTTTAGCTGGCATGTTAAGGGGAATCATTTCTTAACATCATTATTAGAGTAGTTTTATTTCATTAAGAATATTTTTTAAAGAATGTATTTGGCTTCAATATGAAATAAGACACATTAATAAGACGCTTTGTGCGACTGTAAAGGTACAAAATAAATTCATAAATTAAAAAATAAATTCACACATATAAAAGTTAAGTTTTGCTTTCCAAATGTGCACAACATGCTGAAAGATCGATATTAAGCAAATTTATACGAAGCGTGTAAAATAGCATGATGTCCCTCTATCATTAAACAGTGTTCATGCTACTTTACGTCTCTTTCTTGCACAATCTGTTATTGTTCGCCTGCACAGAGTCAGCCATGCTTCTTTATCAAATACTATAGTGATCCCTGGTCACTTGATGTGTGTGTGTGTGTGTATATATATATATGCTCTAAAATGACTTGAACCATGCATACACATATGAGAGGTGTTCAAGTCAAACTGGGACTAGGTGGCCCCTTTTTTTTTGAGCAGTATATATACCAGAATATATCATAAACTGCATATTAACTGTTTTTTTTTTTTTTTTTTTTGGAGGGATTTGGCACGTTACACTATTTAAAAAATGTTAACTAAATATTGTTAATACTGTTATTATAATAATAATAATAATAATAATAATAATAATAATAATTATTATTATTATTATTATTTTAAAAGAGTCTTTTGTGACTCTTTGAGGGAAAACGTAAGCCGAACACATTTTAAGTTCTTAACATTAATTTACAGTAAATACTATATATTTACTATGTATACATTATATACTGTATAATACTTTATTATAGAACTATACCTGTTTTTCTGGTAACAATTCACTCAATAGTGAATCAATTAAAAATAAATCTGGTGTCACCTGGTGAAAAATTACTTGTGTCACCAGTTTTATTATTTTATTATCCACTATTATTATTATTATTATTATTATTATTATTATTTGATTGGATCTGCCATCAACACAGCGGATCCGGAATTTTTTTTATTTATATTTCTCCATTCTATTTAAATAATTTAACTAACCAGTAGACCTATGCTGAAGTAAACACCACCTCCATTATCAACAATCTAAATTTGTGGCTTTACCTGGCTAGCAACATAGCTTACCCAAATACTGGTGTAGTTTTAGTAGCTTGCTTGGTAGATTAGCTAGCTAGCTTAAATTAATTCATACATGTTTCTAGCTACATAGTTGGCTAACTCAAAGTTGTAGCATCATTTAGATATACAGCAGAACCTCAGCTAAGCTAATTCATTCTGGAGGCGAGTTTTGAGAAGAACATTTGTATTGGAATCTGAATTTTAACATGAGAAATAAAGTAAATGCAGATAATCTGTTCCAGCCACCCAAACAATCAAAACATTTAGAAAAACATATATAAAATATAAAATAAATAGACATTAAACCATACTTCATCCTAATTTATGATTCTAAAATGTGTGAAAAATCATGTAGCGTTTTAGCGCCAAAGCCAACGTTGGTATCGAACACAACAAGCAATAAGTATCAAACACAGAATTTAAGAAAGACCTGGCTAACTAGCCTACTAGCTAATGTAGTGGGTAGCTAATGAGTAGCTAATGGCTTGCATGCATGGGATACAGGATCATGTTGTTTACTTTGTAGCAGTTAAACGCTTAAATGAAAGTAAGTAGTTGGAAATTGAAATATTTAAAATTACGCATGATTTAATACTACTTCGTTTTATTGAACTGCATACTCCAGTACTGTAACAAACGTACACGTGATTTCTGACTTTATACCCCGTTTACCATCAAGGTCTAGAAAATGGACCATGTTTTCCATTAAGGTCTGTGACGTCTACATAACACCGTGTTTATTGTGTGAAATAATTAATAAAGCTTCCAGCTGCTGTAGACGCTGAAAGCACTTTTAAAAAATCCATACACAACCACTCAACGCTCATTAAATACCCATTATATTTAAAAACACGTATTTAAAGGCGATGCTTAACTTGTTCATGATGGCTTTCTTAATGTAAGGCTCATTCTTTAGAACCTCATCAAGATGTTATAGCATGAGATAATATTATGTTTTATTAATACATTTAGGTAAAAAAAAAATTATGTTATTAAATGGCATTTTTTTTCTCTTCCTAGGGTTAAGGTCAGAAAGCACATGAGGCTTTCAACGTTTTTTTTTTTTTTGTCTACGTCTTTAATAGAGCATGTATAACATGTACGTGTCATCTCATTAACAATTTATCATGCAGTGGAAAAGCTGAGCTAAAAGCAGATGTGTGTGTGTGTTTTTTGCTTGCGTCCATTGAGAGCAAGTGCAAGATGATATGTGTGTATGTATGCATGTGTGTGTGTGTGTGTGTGTGTGTGTGTGTGTGGAGGAAGGGGGGTTATGGGTGGATGGTCCCACTGAAGCCCATCCTTTATTTTCTAATTAATCCTCCAGTTTCTGTGCAGCACCTCTGCGCAGACTGGAAGGGGAAATTCATGATGTATTGCCGCTTCGCAAAAAATAAAAACGGATCCATCAACCTCCACCAGCCATAACCCAGATGGCCAGAAAATTGGCTTTGCGTACAGCCGTGGATTCAGGCATGAATATTAATAGAAGACAGATGTAAACGCATATTAATGCCCTTTTGCTTTTAGCACTGCCTGAAATTATAATGCAGCCACTTAGGAGTGGGGTGAAGTTGCACCCGATGAAGCCATTCACCTCTAACAAGATGTCGACTTATTGGTTTGTGTGTGTGCGTCTGAAATGTTGAGTGCTTTTAGACAGCGGCATTGCTTATCTGTATTCGTAGCACAGGTTGCATTCATAAAGGTGAAGGAACAACTGCCGAAGGAACAAGTAAACCGGCAAGCACATGGAAACTAGCTGCTGTGTTTTTGTATTATCCGAGTCCTGTTTTGTGTCTGAATCATGCTAACACGTGCATGCTTTCGGTTCTAAGCCGGCCTGCCTGCAGTTAATTAACCGACTCAACATGTGTGAAATTGCTTTGAGACATCCAGTTTTCTCAAGTGATCAACTCAAAAACAGAAAGGGGACGACGATATTCTTCGGCATGGAGTAATCAGTATTGTTCAGGGGGAGATATTTGAGATAGCTGTTCAGCCATTAGAGTTGTCGATTGCGCCACAAGATGGCACTTCAGTTCCCTTTTTTGGGAAAAAAAAAGCTCTTTTCATCAAGCACAACTGCTGAAGGATTTTGGTGCATTTCGTGAGAAACATATGCTTCAATTTGGTTTTATGGCACAGGATTATCATAGTGATTAAAGCTGATCTTTTTGTCTATAAATTCGGTTTATGTTGTAATGATACTAGAAGAGTCAATTAAGCATGTGCACCTTAAGCCTGGTTTACAGGTTTTGGTCAGATTTCGCTGTCACAGGCAAATGTTGTTGGTGGTCTTTCGGCTGCTCCTGTCAAAGGATCGCCCACAGCGGGCCACCCGAACCGCACAACAACTTGGCACAGGTTTTTACGCTGGATGCCCTTCCTGATGCAACCCTGCCATTTTATGCGGGCTTGAAACCGGCACTGCATCCAGTGGCTGGGGTTTGGGCATTGGCTGGGAATTGAACCCGCATGGCAGGTGAGAAACCTACCAGTGAATCACCAACAGCATTGGCATCGTTATCACAGGCTAAGGGACAAAATTCTTAGACTGCGTTTATATTGGCACTGCAAGCAAAAAAATAAAAATAGAAACAGTGATTCAAAGTTCTGGTGTTTCAGACTTCTCCAATAGGAGGATGGCATAGGGTTATGCAAAACAAACAAGGTAGGGACAATGGAATGGTATAAGATGGTATAGAATTCTGCTGAGGTTTAATTCTGCTACTCTCAACCCGGCGTAGCAAATAATAATCTTAAAAGACCAGTCTAGCATTAAACCTCTAAAGCTTTCGTGAAATCCCAGGACGGCACGTAAGTTGGCGCCGACCGTTTTCTTCCTCACTTGTAGGTCACTTTGCATAAAACTATCTGCCATATGAATAACTGTGGATGTCTGTGTTGGCTGTTGTTTATAACCATTACACCAGCACATTATTAAAATGGCTCTGCAATTCCCCGAGCAGAGAGTATGCTTCGGAGCTGTTGAACTGGAACACATCTCCTCTTTGCACTGGTGTGCCAGTATGATGAACTGAAGGCCTTAAATAAAGAAGGGTGCTAAATTAAGCCCCATAAATGTCGGCAGGCTCAGCCATGATGGGCGACGGTGGCGATAGGACTAAATTATCATGTTAATTTAATTCCCACCCTCAAATGAACTAGAAGGCCCAATAAAGGTCAATTAAGCAACTAGCCTCCCATTTCTTTAGCAGTTTTATGACCATATCTACATTATGGCTCTCATGCAGTTAATGGGGTTCCAGAAATAATCTTTTGGACGGGCTCTTTCAGGCTCACAGTGTGTGAATTAATCATAGACGGAACAGTAACATGTATCTCACATGTTGAACAATCTTGTCCTCTTTGAAGGTGTATATAGATTAATGTCAGGACTAACTCGCACATTCTGTAATGCCAACCCAGGTATTATCAGTTACTGTATAGTAAGCTGGCACTGTTTATTAAAGAAGCCATTAAAATTAAAACTTGAAAACATTGGTTTGTGTCATATGTTAATTTTTAGTTTATTATAAAGAGCAGATGCTTTTGTAAAACTTTAAAAACTTTACATAAAAATTTAACATTAAAGTAAAATTAATTTTACACTGACACAGATTTCAACTTATGCTAGGTAATTAACCTGGTGGAAGTCTAGCGCAGGTCTGCACATACCAGGTATGTTCCACTCAAACCAGGACTTTTGATTTCACAAAATAACAAAATAAGGTTATAAAAGAGAAAAAAACAACAACACCTTTATTTCTCTACATATTTCCAGCATGTATCCCAGTTGTTAACTATCACTTGGATACCATCAAGGTAGAAAGCTTTTTCACTTAGCACTTTTTTACACTGGCCTCCCAGGAATTCCGTTAATAGCCCAAACATGCAGAAGCGAGGTCAGAACTGTACCGGGGATGTGGCATTAACTCCCAACTGAGTTCCTGTAATGTCCAAGTGGGGTTCCAGCTGCTACAGTTCCCACAGACAGATGTGTCTGTTCTGCAAGTTGGAGACAAGTTATCCATCGATTTTCAAGGATCAGGCGTTCCACTCACTGAAGATACATGGGAACAACTGCTTGGGCTCCGAGCCACCTCAGTCGGGATCAGCCCCCACGGCTTTCTTTAAAACTTTTGCACTATTAAAATGATTTATTGCGGCTAAGAGTCTCATCAAAGTCGGTTTCATGCCTTCATTTACAAGAAATTCCATCACTAGTCCCAGTTTGACCTCCTGTATTTTCATCGCTTGCTTATTACACAGGAAGTGAAATGCATGATCAGTATAGTTCATTAAAAGCTGTGCAACAGACCAAACTCGGGAATTGATTGAAGATCAATAAGCAGACGCGTTTTATTAGAAAATCCAAGCCAAAACATGAGACAATGCTTAAAATGGTGAAATCAAAAAACATGATTATGATCAAACATGTACAATTATATAATCAAGATGATGAATAAAAGACATTTAAAAGGCAGGAAGCAGAACTTAGTCAACCCAGGAAATGGCAAGAATTTGCAAATTTAGGCTCAAACTGTTGATTTTATGTAATCAGGAAGAGAACTGAATGTGCTGGTGGGGCGGGGTAATGTCCTGGGCTGATGTTACAGGGTTGGTTCTGGTCCTGAAATGATTTACATGCTTTTGCTGTAATATAAAGCACCACTTACAAAGGGAACAAATTCCAACAGCATCCATACATACAGTACATGATGCTACCACCACCATGTTCATGCAAAGTCGAAAGGCAGAAACATACCTTTATCCGGACTTTCCCCAGTTAATCACTGTGATGCTGAGCATCCTATACATCTAAGGACAATTTAATCCAGAAAAATCTTTAAAATAAATAAATAAATAAATAAATAACTTTGTAGCAGCATAATTTTCATTGTGCAAATTGCTAGAGGCATACACACAGTACCATTTTTAACTTTTGTACTTTATCTTCTTGAACATACTGTAATTAATAAATATTATATAAAGTGTAAGGTACAAAAAAATGTACTTACAATGACTTCGGGTTATGCTTAAATTGATAAAAGTACCAAAGCAGAACAATGAACTTTTTTTTTTTTTTTTACCTGGTTAAAGTGTAATAGATCTATTTGTAGCCTATTTTCATACTGTATGTACTGCTTTTACTGAATGTGCCTTTGGGGAAACTAGATATGTATTGATTTACCTTTTTTCCTTTTTTTGTCATTGCTGCTTCACTTGCGTATCGACATGCCGTGATTCCGAGAGGTTCATGAATAATACATTTGGTAGCTGTCAGTTGAATCAAGATAAATTAATTTAAAGATTTAATTAGTGCTGACCCTTTGTTTACTGTCAATCTGTATCCTACAATCGCGTTGTTATGTGAGACCCCATCCTTCATAGCCTGTACCTTGTTGAAATGCTTGCCGTGACATTTGCACGCGCTCAGTACAATTATCTCAAAGTAGTATTGGCATGACGGTGTACTTACGGCGACACGTGTCTATGATATTGGTTTAAAAATGGAAGATAAGAAAAAAGAGATTGAGTGGACTTGTAATGGTGATGTCATTCCGGTGAAATGTTTAACTCACCAGAGATCAGTGTCTGACCCCTTTGCCACATAATTCAGCTTTTAACATGCAGTCTTCTATATGTGTGGCTCATACAGTAGATATGTGGACTTTACCTATGCATTGCCTCCTAGCGGACAAATAGCTGTGGTGGTGATATTGCATCCTTGCTCACACTAAAACACGCCACATCTGGACAATGTCTGGATAAATTACATGACTGAATGGGTCAGTGACCCACATTTTCTCACGACTACTTCTTTTTTTTTTTTCTCCCCCAGAATATGACAGAGCAGATGCTCCAGGAACAGATGTTCCGAAGCTGGAATGATTTTAAATGATAGTTGAATTGCAAGCTGACAGTACAAACACAACACAGACATTATTTATGCTTTGCTTTCCCAGGCCCTTTGCTTCGCTTTTATTTTACTCTAGAAATCATTGACACAACGTTCACATTCGCAAAAGGCCTTTGGTCTTTAAGACTCCAGATTGCAGACATTAATGACTGAATGGCCTGCCATGCCACTGGCCAAATACTGGGCATGCACAGTGGAGCTAGCCAGTGACCAGCCTGGCACAGACATCAGCAAAGATGGCTGGCTCATAAAGGCAATCTGTCTCAGGCTCCCATAATGACCATCTGTCATTCCCCAGAATCAATAGAAATGACAAACGAGGAGCAGAAGCCCTGCTGACAGGTGGAGTGTGTAGTCCTGAACCACACTTTCCATAGCCAGTGAGTGTGTATGGCAAATGGGAATGGAATGGCATGTAAAGTTATTTAGTAGGATAATCACACGACATAGTGTAATGGTTTTTGGTGTATGATTACAACTTTGCAATTTTAAAACCGGCATCATTTAGCGTTATATGACAACAGTAGGGTAAGTATTGTTAAGGCTTGTGTAACATAAGTGCCAATCATTTCAACATATTTCCCTGTACTGAAATTAAAACCCCAGAAAACACTTCAACTTTAAATGCACATGCACATTTTATGTCATTTTAAGTCTTCTGGAAATGTCAACTGTTTTAGAAATGTCAAACGGTTTAAAGCACTGTGCTTTGCAATATACAATCAGGTCGATAATTATTTGGAGAAAAAAATAAATATATATATTTTTGGTCTCTGTACACCACAACAGTAGATTAGAGATGAAGCAATCAAGACGTCTTTCAGGTTTAATGCAAGAGGTGTAACGGAAATATTGAATTAACTGTTTAGAAATTACAGCCATATATATATATATATATATTTCAATTTTTACAGGCTCAAAAGTATTTGGACAACCGACTAATTTATTTAATGGTCAGTCGTGACCAGAGGTGGTGGGTAACTTATTATTTATACCTCATTAC
The DNA here is from genome assembly GCF_024256425.1 of Clarias gariepinus. Lineage (NCBI taxonomy): Eukaryota > Metazoa > Chordata > Actinopteri > Siluriformes > Clariidae > Clarias > Clarias gariepinus. The sequence continues at coordinate 13,058,136 of NC_071127.1, read as the reverse complement.
CCTACTTAAGTACATATTTCATGTCTCTAAACATAAGTAGTATCGTTAGAGAACACTTTTACTCTGCTCAAATGTACAGCAAATAGCTGTACTTTTACTTAATTTCATTTCTGCATGACATTGTGATACCTAACCACAGTGGTGTGTAGAGTCTTTGAAGTGGGAATTTCATTACCTGCTGACTTTGATATGTAACTGTGTGTCTTGCCTTTCCTTCGAGACACATATAAAATGTAACAGGTGTGTGAAATCAGAAGCGGAGCTGATTGCAGACAGGGATGAAAACAGTACGTTCACAATTGGGAAGGGGAGAACGAGAAAGAGAGTAAGTGAGAGATCTTTTTTTTTTACTATGAAGATGGCTACTGTAAACTTATACAAACTTTTAATACATACTTAAGTGAATTTGAAGGTGAGTGCTTTTACTTTTACACAAGTGCACAAGTAAATAGAGGACGCTAAGGAATCTCAACTTTCACTCAAGTACAGGATTTGTGTTCTTTGCCCACTTCTGGTTGTTGCCTGATAATAGTTCTTTCAGAAAAAACAACTGTGTTGATTCCAAATGTTGAATTTGTATTTGGCAGCTGCTTGTGGGAATATGCAAAAGAAAGACACTGCAAGTGTAGGAAGCCGTGAAAAACAAAAAAGTTAGACCTGTCAGAGAGATAACAGAAACTTTAGAAGAGGCCGAATCAAAAATTTGACGCAGTCTTAAATAGAAAAAGAATGGTGATCTCAGCAACACCCAATGGTCTTGAAGACCACAGAAGTCAACTGAAGTGAACAAAGAATTTTCTACTTGTTGAAGAAAACAAAAATTGCACTTCACAACGCCACACAAAGTCAGGAGCACTCTGAAAGAGGTAGGCGTATCATTGATAAGCTCAACCATCAAGAGGTGCTTTCATAAAAATAAATACAGATGGTTCACTTGAAGATGCAAACCACTGGTAACATCCAACAACAAGTTAACTAAAACTTAACAAAAAAAAATCTCTAAAAATACTGCCAAGTTCTGCTACAAGGTTACTTTTACCAGAATGATTAAAAAAGAAGAATATGGAGAAAGAAAAGTAGGGCTCATGCTCCAAAGCACAGGTAGTCCCCAACTTACGAAGGAGTTTTGTTTCAGAAGCACGTTTGTATGTTCGATTTGTTCTTAAGTCAGACAAAGTGAATCTTATGTCTTTGGCATAATTATACAATGTAAAACATATCAGTCCACTCGACTAAATTTGTCCGCCTTCCCCCAAACTGCCATCATGAAATGATGTAAATACCATAATCACGCCTAAGGCAATGAATCTCACAGTTTAATGTAATTGTCTTTACGGCTTTAAATCATTTTGTCTCAGAGCTGTTTTCCACTGTATTGGACTGTTCCAGAAATTAGTATTAGTATTGTTCAACATCCGGACAGTCATTTTCTATCATCATGCTTCTAGCCTGATTCACTGAAACTGGAAAGCTTAGTGGTGTTTACTGATGACCTACCTGCTGACAAAAGTAGCTGGATGGATTCTTAAGCATATAGAGTGGATTTTATTCAGTTAAGTGTTGCAAAACATTGCTTCACAATACAGAGGAATAATGACAGAAAAAAAACCTGTTACAAAAGCAACACCAAAGAATGTTTTCAACGGCCCTAAGTCAGTCACCCGACCTCACTGCAACCGAACATGCATTTCTCTTACTGAAGGCAAAACGAAATGCAGGAAGACCCACTAACAATCATCAACTAAAGGCGGCTGCAGTTAAAGGCCTGGTGAGGGAGCTCAAGGGGGGTAATTCAGCATCATGTGATTATCCATGGATTGCAGACTTTAGTCAGTCCTTGAGTGCAAAGTTTTTGTTTATCACTCACTCATTGTCAATACTGCTTTATCCTGTATTCAGGGTCTCAGAGGGCCTGAATCCTATTCCCCGAGACTTAAGGAGACAGGGTGCCAATCCATCGCAGGGCACACACACTAGTGATCGGTCATTCATGAACGAATCTTTAACATGATTTAGATGAACGAGTCGTCTCGGAGAGTGATTCGTTCATTTTCTATTGGGCGCGCATGCGCAAAACATCGCAAATCCATATGTTAAATACAGAAAACAGTATTGAATGATTCTCAGCAATGAGTCTTCATGTCTCGAGTCGAGAGCCCATAGACGCTATGCAGTGCAGTACACACGAAACAGAATTGAACGATTGTGCTAGTGAGTCTTCGAATTCGTTCTTTTGACACGTGACTCCCATAGGCGCTACGCGGTGCAATAGATTAAAAAGAACGAACAACTCAGATTGGAAGATATGAGAGGTGAGCTGCTCATTCTGTTTATTATAATATGTCCTTGGTTGCATTGTAATATTTTCATAACTGGAAATATAGCCAAAATTTGTGTATGTAGATGTATTGGGGGTATTATTATGGAAAACGCAACATTTTAATTTATTTCTGATCAAAAGAACGAAATGACTCAAAAAAAGATTCGTTCATTTTGATTTTCAAAGAACCGAGTCACTAAAATGATTCGAACTTCCTATCACTAACACACACATATACTCACATACTACGGGCAATTTGGGAACTGCAGGTCTTTGGAAGAAAACCGGAGTACCCGGAGGAAACCCACCAAGCACGGGGGAGAAAATGCAAACTCCATGCACACAGAGACGGGGATCGAGTCTGGTCGGAAATCGAGCCCAGACCCTGGAGGTGAAGGGCGACAGTACTAACCACTACACCACCAAAAAAACCTAAATGTTCTATCCTGATTCTTGACTTATGTATGCTATTTGGACACGATCAGAATTCTTATTCTTACTTAGCGATGCTGGATTTCAGAAATATATTATCACATGCAGCCTGGATAGGTGTAGAAGGAGACTTGTGGTGAACTGTGTAAACCAAGGATGCTGATGTGCAATCATGTGAGGATTTTCAAAGCACAACCTTTAAGACTGTGGGATTAGGGTCTGCAAGCGTGCTCGGGGATCCTAAACACCACTGAATGTGCAGTGCTGAGAAATGAGGCGTGTTTGATCCTAATAAGGAAAAGACACATAAAGATCACGTCGTTCACATGCTAGTGTGACAGTACAGATAGTTAAGGCTTCACTTTGTGTATTTCATACCTTTTTTTCATGTGTAGACTTTATTGTGGCATGCAAATGGTGTTTTTTCTTTTTTCCTTTTTTATTTTTTACATATCATTCTTTATTCCTATCATTAATTTACTTTCAAATGTTTAGTTTTCACATTAAATTTCATTCACATGTCTGTTATTTTTACATTTTTGCTTAGGATTCATTAATTTTCATGTGATTTTATATAATATGTTTATTTTAATGTGCAATTTTTGTGCAAATATTTTTTTCACTAAAAATAATTTTCAGATTTTAAAATTACACAGTTTGTGTTTTTTTTTGTCTGATTATCCTATACTTTTTGCATTTTCTGATCAGATTATTTTAACGTGTGACTTATTCTATAGCAGAAGTTTTATTTTTTCATTATTTTAATTGTTAAATGTATTTTTTTTTAGATTTGTTACACATTCTTAATCTTTTTTTAATCTGTCTTATACAAAACAATATGTTTTATATATCAGTTTTTCACATGTAGTCTATACCTGGTTTTAGTTCTTGCTCACTTTCTAGTCTTTCAACACTGAAAAGTGTTAATATGTATAGATACGTGTTTTATCTTACCTCAGATCCAGACAATATGTAACTGTTTTTTACTTATTGTGAAGAGCTGGATAGACATAAACACACACACACACACACACACACACACACACACACACACACACACACACACACACACACAAACACACCTGTGCATACTGTGCACTCGTGCAACAGACATCCGGACGAATGCCCCTGCACCTCTGTGCGAAAACACACACGCGGTGGGATTGTGATTGCTTGAAAACAGCACCTGCTCCTCCATTTGAAAACTATTTAGGGAGGCATCAAACTCTATCAGAGCAGGTCTGATTGCGGCCAGCTCTTCACAATCCTCCAATCACTCAGGGAGTCAATTAGCCCCCAGACTGCAGGCCTCCTCAGCTGCGCTCTCGCGGCGCGAGAGGGAATCCATTCAGCACTGCCGAGCAACACCTGAGGCCCCCCTGGCCTTCCTCCCTCTCTCCTCTTCATCCTCCCTAAACAGCTAATGGTGGAGCTCCAAGGGCAAACAGTACTTGAAGGCATTCAATTCACCCCCATTGTCCTTCTTTACTCCAGTCCACCAGGAAAAGCTTCACGAAAAAGCCATTTAGTCAAAAAAAAAAATAAAAATACACACCAGCTGAGTGGAAGAGAAGCTTTGAGTACCCCTTGTGATATTGTTAATACGTCCCTGGGTTTGTTTGCCTTGGATCCATGCACTCTGTGTGTATGACTCTCTGTATGGGGAGTTGGGTAAAGAGAGACAGAAAAAGAGAGATAGAGACAGGGAGACGGTGAGAGAGCGAGCTCTGCCACAATTTGCCGTTTCTTTGGGTGAGTCTGTGCGTGCAATCAGTTATTTATTCAGGCCTCTTTTGAAATAATCGAGTTGACACATCTGTCAGACGGCAGCAGGAGGAATGCTAAAAGGTCACGGCGAAAGATACCAGCTGCTGCAGACGAACCTTTCCTGCCTCCAAATAGCACAGTCATTACGCCCCAACAGATGGGGTCCCGGAGCTTTCATTTCGCTTTCCAGGTACGATAAACGCGACCGGCGAGGTCAGCTCGAGTTGTTCAGCTCACCCACAGCCGACTGCCGCAGTCCCACACCGGGGCAGAAGAGAAAAGGGAACCTGTTGTGCCTGGAGCTTAGCTAATTAGTGTGATGCTTTGCCTTGTGAACAGTCAGGCCCAGGACTGAATCCAAGCACATGTGTGATTGGTAATTATTTTATTCTGAAAAAAGAAAAAAAAAAGCATTAGATAAAGAGCTGGGAAGCAGAGAAACTGGTGACATATGAAAGACATTTAGCAAATGCCTTGGGCTGTGCCTTAGGACAGGATCACATGAATATTAGAAGGATCTGTAGAAATAAAATCATCTTTGATATGCGTTGGCATATTCTCATATTCTGTTTTACATCAATGACAGCATATGGCCGTCATAATCATGTTGAATCTGCACGAAATATAGAAACTGTGTATTTTCTTTTTTGAGATTCATGAAAGTCTTTAGTGGCCTCAGTGCATTTCAGCTTCAACAAAGCAAAGTGTTTCATCTATCGTTTTTTTTTTTTTAGATATATATATATACTGTATGCATTAGTATGTTCAGCATATAAGAATATGAAATGGTTTTATGCAGCCAACAGTGTCCAGGGCGTTTAAAATTAATAGCAGGCTTTGACCTCGGCGCTGGCTGTTACGGTCTTATGAGCGAAAAAGCCAAGTCAAATGCCTTGTAAGTGATATCTTACACAATCAACCAATAAAATGGAATGTAATTGTGTCTCTCTGATGAGCCAGCCAGTGTGTTGACAACTTTATGCGTCCTCTGGAATCTATTTAACACAACACGTTCTTATCTTCAAGTCTGTCTGGCTTGCCGTTTCTCTCACTGGCTTTCCATATGTGTCTTTTTTTTAAACATATATTTTCTTCAACATTGTTAAGATTAGGTTTAACACAGGAAAATTCCCAGAGAACATGGGAGATGGTAGACATGCGGAATTTGTCATGTTGTTTTCTTGTTGTTGAAACCTTGACAAGTGGTAGACTCAGAACCTGTTTTATTTCCTGGTATACACTGATCAGCCATAACACCACAACACAAAAAATATATTTTTTAGTATTATGCCAACTGGGGCCTTGGGACGTGACCCCACAGGATCTCTGGTGGCGTGCTGTGGTGTCTGACACCAGGACGTTGGCAGTTGATCCTTTGGGTGCTGTGGGTTGCAGGGTGGGCCTCCATGGATTGGGCTTGTTTGTGAATGCTTGATTGGATTGGGATCTGGAGAGTTTGGAGCCTGGCTCAGCAACATTGGGCTCTTTGCCTGCTGAGCCCCATGCATGGCAGGCTGTGGTGCATGAGGTGTTTAGGTGCTATCTATCATGACCTGCATCAACTTTTTTTTTTGCAATTTGTGCTACATTGGCTTTTAGACAGGTTGGCTTTTGGTCCCGGTTAAGCATAGGTGAGCATTGAGTGCCCATGGTCCTGTCTCCAGTTTACTGGTTTATAATTAATGATACATTTTAATATGTTAATGTTATAGTCTGTTTAGAGATTTTCAATCATTTATTTGTCCTAATTAATCACCTTATCCCAGCTGGACAGGTACAGATCCTGAGCCTATCCTAAGAACATGGGGAACGAGGTGAGAATGAGACACCAGTCCATCACAGGAGACCAAACACTTAAGTGCAATTCAGAGTCACCAATCTAAACATACATGGTTTTGGAGGTAGGAGGACACCCGGGAATCTGCAGGAAACCCATCAGGTACACCTGAACAGCAAGGGACTTGGTTATTTCCCAAGGCTGGTTCTTTCCTTCTTGTTTAATGCCGGTAGTAATATTATTATATATTACATAGTAGTGGCATGGTGGCTTAGTGTTTAGCACTGTCGCCTTGAACCTCCAGGTCCTGGGTTCAAATTTCACATCAGGTCTATGTGCATGGAGTTTGCATGGTGCTTGGAGGGTTTCCTCCGGGTTTTCCGGTTTCCTCCCACAGTCCAAAAACATGCAAATTAGACTAATAGGTGTCTCTAAATTGCCGTAGTGTGTCAATGTTGATTGGAAGTCCTACAACCTTGTAAAAATAGAAATGAATACAATGGTCACCATTGGCCTCCACTGTCCCTACAGAGGTTCCTAGAGGGACGGATGGATGTCTACAGTGGTGAGAAATTCACCAACTCAAATAAAATTCAGACTCGTCCACATAAAGCCTTAAACAAATTAAGTGAAAGAGACTGTGGGATCTGTAACAGGTATCTGCGAATGAAACTAAACCAGCTTGTAGCAGCAACACATCACTTCCCACTCCGGAACATCTGTGCATGCTTCCAACTGCAAAAATATAAATGTATTCATTTAAGGGTTCAGACAGTGACAGATATTTAAAGCTTTTCTCTATAGCAGGCTAATTTGGTTTAATTTATTTTGCAATAATACATATCCTGTCTATAATTTAGTTGTTTTGGGGTTTTCTTATGTTTGTTTAAATCAGTATCACTTTCAAATAATATTTAGAATGATGTCAAATTTTATAATGATATAGTTGTAAAGAAATCGTACTAATATGTTTAAGCCATACGTGTGTTAAATGATTCAGTAGTAATATCTGTTATGTTTTTATAAGCTATTAATGTTTGCATAGATACTAATAAAAAAATAAGGCAATTACTTTAAATGCATAGGTAAACCTTTAACTCTAGTAAAAGCTGATGTTAAAAATACATTTTAATGTCAAAAACAATTTATTGGTCAATACAACACCAGTTGTAATATTCCTTAATGGAAGCGGGGCAAACGATGATAAATTATTCATAAAGGTTTATGCATATTTTAAAATATCCAGAGCAACATTACGAATCCTAGTGACTTCTAATATATCACAAGCTTGGAGAATAAAAAAGCTCTTATCTCCAGTTGGCCTTATCCAGGAGTTCATTTGTCACACACATATGTGATCCATTAACCTGAGTTCGTGGTAGATGATGCATGTGAGGTGGTTCTGCAAGTGTGTTTCTTTAGATATATCTCATCATTGGTTAAAGGAAATATTAAAAACAGACTTTAAGAAAAATTTGGGGACTATAAGAATGCTTGATATGCTTACCTGCATGAATTTTTTATGCTTTTATATCATTTCTTCATATTAAATTTAATTACATTTTGTAAATAAATATTTATCTTGCAACAGACTGTGCTTAAAAACAGGATATTTATTTAACAACTTAAGCAGCAACCTCATTTCCCCTCTCCATAATCTTCACTTGTTTCTCACTGGATCATGCGTTAAGTTAGATGGTTTTTATGTTTGAATGATTCATACACCATTGTGCAACTTAACAAATTAAACATATATTTTTTAAACTGATCGGGAAGAGGGACTGCACTGAAATTGAGAGAGAAAAAACTTGCAAAAAATTGGAGGTAGAAAAGAAAAAAAAGTCCTTGTGGAAGCCTGGAAAACTATTCTTCAAAACAACATAAAAAATACAAGAAAGTCTGTTACTGTACCTTTGAAAAAAATGTATTCTCCTACACTCATGCTATTATGACTTGAACATAGTTTTTGTAATACTATCAAAGGCTATTTTAAGGAACACATAAACATAAAGGGTCAGCATTGCCACCTCATAGCTCCAGGGAGTGTCACTGTCTTTGTTAAGTTCATCATGGTCTTCTTGTTTTCATCTAGGTTTCCTGCAGGCTTTCTTGTTCCTCCCACTGTCCAAGAACATCCATGTAGGTGGATTTGCTACACTTCATTGCCTCAAGGTGTGAGTGGGTATATGTGTGTTGTTGTGTGTGCGTGGATGGTGCCCTGCAATAGCTTGGAATCCTACCTGGGAGGAATATTCTCGCCTTATTCCGGGACTCATTGTGATCTTGACCTGAATATGACGACATTAGGAATGCACTGCAATATACTGTACATTATAAACATGACCTTCATAGGAACCTTCATGATGGTGTTCTTATTTTTGTCATAAAAAACAGCCACAAACAAAAACTTGTAACAAAAATCAATTGATCAATCACTTAATTGATTGATTTTATAATGTTCCTTACCGAATTAATCCTTAGTAACCACATTATCCTGGTCACAAATACATTCAGGATCTGTGCAGCTGTGCAGAATGCATGCACACATATTATAAGATGCGTTCAAGTCAAACCGGGACTTCTAATCTCATGAGCAGGAAAATGAAGGCATAAAACTAATTAGCATTTACAGAAGGTGAGTGCACATGGGGTGACAAATTGACTCTCTGCCTTTGAGCAGCACAGGATCTGCTGTAAGTTTTTTTTCTATATGGAAGGCCAGGATGTCAGTTCATAGGTCTGATGTACCGAGAAAACTTTCTAGCCAAGCACTAGTGAAACACTGGGATAATGAGTAATAATACATTTATAATTTTTTTTTTTTTAAGAAATAAAAGTAGGTTTTACTCTTATAACTGTGTTTTGTCATTCTGCACAATCAAAAGTCCTGGTTTGATTTGAACGCCCCTTGTACATGTATGTACATACATTTAGGGGTGGTGGTATGTCAGAGGCTCCCCTCACCTCTGAGACAGAGCACTAAGCATAACACATCCGACCTAGTTTACGAGCTGAGCCGGGGCCATGCCGGCCTACAGATTTATGACGCTTTACATATTAGCCTCAAGCTGGAAGTGGACTGGATAATGAACGTGACGGACAAGCAGCTGGCAACGGAGAAAGAAAAGCGCTGTGTTTACTGCATTAATGGAATTAACAGACTGGAAAATGGTTTCTGGATTCAATTAACAGTTATTCGCTAGCACTTTTACTAACAGTCGACAGGACAGGGGAGGTGGGACAGGATGCATGTTTATATCAAGGCAATAATTTCTTAAAGAACTTTCTGAAGGGCTACCATGTTGTTGTTTTTCGCTCATAAGTCTCTTTTACACATGCTTTAACTTCAACTTCGCATTTGATATACTGTATAAACCAATACACGCAATTTGGAAAACGCCAATTAACTAACCTAATCTGCATGTCTTTGGACTTTGGAAGGAAACCAGAATACCCAGAGGAAACCCACCAAGCACACAGATCCTAGGCAGGGAATTGAACCTGGGCCCTAGAGATGCAAGGCAACAGTGATACCCATTACACCACCATGCTGCCCTACAGTATATTACTGTACAAGTATGAAACAATAATGTTTTTTTTACAGTCTGGTTTTAGGGTATCTATACTGTATTTTTCATCCACCTACTATATTTCTCACTTTTACTTTCTTACATTTCCAGAGACATTTTCCCCACCTACTTGCTACATTTTTAAACATCACTACATCTCTCTTCAATCATAATTTTGTAAAGTCACAAGGTGACATTTTTAGCATTGGACAGCTCCAAGGAGCTCCAACTCCTACCTAATCTACACTATAAAAGCTGTGAGAATGAGAATAAGACTTAATCACTGTAATCTCCCTGCTGCTACAAGCACTATTGTGACAGCTAACGGTTAGCATTCAGCTAGGACTTATAATTGGGGGTCTAATTGTGCTAGCAAACATTTAAGAAATTGTTGTTAGTCAGGCTTAGCTAATTCCTAAGCTCTGAATTCTTAGCTAGTTATAAGTATTCAGCTAGTTACATTAACATTAATCATGAGGTTAGCATTAAAGCTACTGTATTATTAGCTAGGTAAGTTTAGCTAACAGTGGTTACTTGGTGACTGAGGTGCTAATATACCATCAATAGCATAATTGTTTGTGAGATTTGAGTCAGATGTCTTTCTTTTGTGAATCATTATTTTATTTTCTCTTTACTTTTTTTTTTTTAAGAAAATTTAAGTTTGTATTTTTTTTATTTAACCTAAGTGATGAATTTGAAGTTTTAGAATGTTTAACAGATTTTATTTAGATTTAAATTTAATTTAATACTCCCAAAAAAGTAGCATGTAGCAGTTTATGCTAACACTAAAACACACATCCTTCTCTGCATGCCTGTCAGTATCTGAGTCGCCTGCAGATGAATAGATGTGGTTTGTCAGATATTAGATCTGTGTGCCCTCAGTCCTAACCAGCGATCACTACCGGTTAAAGTTTTAAGCTTGTCACCTCATCAGTCCCCTAAAACACTGTTTGTTTTCCCCCAGCTGCAATGCTGTCTGTCTCTCTTTACTCTGACCCCATGATAGCATGTGACAGTCCTGTGTAACTTCTGGAATCAGCTTTTAAAGCTTTTTAAAAAAGGGTTTACAGTAGTGTGCATGATGTGACCGGATGATTGAAGAGGTCTCTGGCCTCTGTCGCACACTTTATTACAGCTTGGCCCTGGATTGTTTATGGCTTTGTTCCTGTGCTCTGCTCTTTCCCCACTGGCGGTGCTCTGACAGGGATCCTCACTGCTCGGCCACTTCCGTTCGACACAAACTCATAAATCTTCCCATGAAATAGTGTCGAGTGCACTGGAAAATGGTCCCTCTGAATGGACTAATGTGTATGAATTCACACTAATGTGTGTCAGTGGAGGCCTCTGTGTGTGCCTGTCTTTGTGTGGTAGGACACGGGCACTGACTTATTTTAAGTACTGCTGTTGAGTTTCAAGCAAGGGTCAAATGACAGGCAAATAACTTTAAAAGAACTCTCTAAACAAGAACGATTATCAAGGGTCAATTTCACAAAAAGCAGAACTAAATTTATTGATTGAGATGCATGCTAAAATTTAAAGGGATAGACAGAATAATGATAAAATCAATAGAAAAAAAGATTTATGACTGTACAATAACAGTGGTGTCAAAAGTATTCACATTCATTACTTGAGTAGAAGTATAGATACTACTAAATAATACTACTAAAAAGACTTCTTTAGAAGTTGAAGTATCAACTCAAGCTTTTTACTCTAGTAAAAGTGTAAAAGTACTGGTTTCAAAACTACTTAAAGTATAAAAGTAAAAGTAACGTAAGGGGGAAAAGCATTAAGGATAAAAGCTTAGGCTGTGCCACGGGCCTATATACTGCACTAACACGTCATAAAAAAAAGAAAAATGTGTTGTTTTTTTGTTGTATTTTTTAACGGCCGTAGTGATTTGGGATACTGTATATGGCAATTGAAAAGAATGCATTTTAGTACAATGCAAATTCATTAAAGACCCGTATATGTGTACTACTGAGCATTAACATGTTTTATGAAGAAGAAGATATGATAACTAGTTGCCTATAAGTATTTTAATGGTGCAAAAAGTTCAACTTTAGAGGCGTGTCATCGGTAACCTTTATTGGAAAGTAAATGTCATCCAAGCTTAGCTGCAGGAATCTGTGAGGCAACATACAAGAAAATTAGTGTACCCAGGGCAGGCTTAGTAACAATTACTCCTGTATGGTTGTTTACAATAAACATTAGTGCTGTCAGAATGAATGATTAATCCAAGTGATTAATCAAAAAAAAAGTTATATATATATATATATATATATCTTATTCCTGTTACCTTCCTGGTGCTGTTACCTTCCTCGCTGGTGCTTGGTTGTGACATTTCGCTCGAATCTTGAGTCTCTATCACGGACATCTTCGTCTACTTATCACAACCTTATCAACCGAAAAAGCTATTTTATTCAAACGTCCTTGCTGGAGTGTGTGACGTGACGTCATGTGCAGGTGCGGTGGATCACGTACCAACCAATAGGGTGTCGGAATGGTATGTTTATACTTCTCATTCAACCACAATCAAATTTGCGTCATCCGGATGGAGCAATTTATCCAGATGTTTTTTTGTTTGTTTGTTTTTTAAATGACAAGCTGAAATAAAATAGGAGTAACAAGGGTATTTTTAAAATGTAAGGAGTAGAAAGTACAGATAATTGCCTGAAAATGTAAGGAGTAGAAGTAAAAAGTCGGCTGAAAAATAATTACTCCAGTAAAGTATAGATACGCAAAATTTCTACTTAAGTAAGGTAACAAAGTATTTGTACTTTGTTACTTGAGACCTCTGTACAATAAACAGGCAAACACATTAGGATAAATCAACAATGGGTAATTCGGTACCTGATTGAATTTTTATTTAAGTGTTAATTTTTAATAAGTATTAATACTTATTTAACTTTCCCACACTTCGGCATGTTACAACCACAAGTGTAAATGTATTTTATTGGGATTTTATGTAATACTGTAGAAGGTGGCACACAATTGTGAAGTGCTTTGACAATAATATTGGTTTTATAAAGGGGTGATAAAGGGGGCTACAGTAAATACAAATGCACAGCACACTTCTGATTTTTGTTTGTAAAAAATGTAGAAAAACCTGTATTATTTTCCTTTCACTTTACAATTATGTGGCACTTTTGTGTTGGTCTATCACATGAAATCCAATTCGAATATATTCACGTTTGTGGTTGTAATGTGACAAAATGTGAAAGTTCAAGGCGTATGAATACTTTTACAAGCCACGGTATGCCATGTCTGTTGATTGTTTTGCCTTTTTCATGACTTTTCTATCTTATTTTATTGTAAACCTTTACAAGATTGCCCTGCAAACACTAACTTTTTGTCTGAGGCCTGTTTTCTGGTGTTGACCCATATATCTTTTCTCAATTTTTTTTAATTATGGGTTATTTCTATTTAACTTTGCCTTAGTGTTTGAGGCCCTGCTGGGCCCTCTGATTATAATTATCATATTTTTTTCCTATGAAGCTCAAATTTAAATTAAGTTTATGTACTTGCTTCCTGCCTCTCACTGCATGTTATTGATATACATAAATTTAACACAAAAAAAGCTCTTTTATTACTAAATTTACAGGTCAAAATTTTCATAAATTAAGTCATTGCATAAAGCAAAAAAATCACAAAGGCATAAAAATGCGGATTTAGAGGCGTCTACATGGTAAAGGGTAAAACAATACTGCTGAATCTTACTTTTAGCTTGTATGACTGAATAATGGATGTCTGCTACTGTACATGTGTATCATGACAATTGACATTCAATCTCACGGTACTTCTAGTAGTCATGTGACATACAGTGCACTCAGAACCAGACTCGTAGTTTTAATATCATGAGGAGTAGGGCCAGGGGTAGCTCAGTGGTTAAGGCTCTGGACTACTGTTCGGAAGATCCCAGGTTCAAACCCCACAACTACCAAGTTGCCACTGTTGGGCCCTTGAGCAAGGTCTTAACCCTCAACTGCTTAGATGTATAATGAGATAAAAATGTAAGTCGCTCTGGATAAGAAAAATGTAAATGAGTAGAGTCGTTTTTAACTTTCATTTTTAGTCCCTTTACGTGACTTGTTTCAGAAATAAGGAAAAAAAACTAAAGCCATGAACCGGTGAGAAAGAGGTGCAGATGATCAGGCCTGTGATTAGGATACTGGTGATGCTGAATGCTGAGTGGATGCAACAGAGGAGAGGGGAAATGAGGCTGCTGCTAAGGATGTTACATCAACAACTAATTTGTATTTTTGTTATATGGGACAAAAATATACAGTTGAAAAGTATCACCTACTGTAGAATGCCTTTGAAAAAAATGAAAAAGGCCTTTTTAGGCATAAACATCTGTCACAGATTTTAAAAATAAGAAAAAAAAAAAAAGAATATATATGATTTTTAATATGCCACTTGGAGTCCATAGTGCCTGGCATAATGCACTGACACAGAGACACTGCATCTCAAAGGAAAGTGGCAGGGGAGAAAATAGCTTGAGGCTAGTGGTGAGAAAGAGAGGGAATATTAAGGGAGGGATAGAAGGAAGGAGAAGAATGTGAAACAAATGTGTGTGTGTGTGTGTGTGTGTGTGTGTGTGTGTGTGTGTGTTTGGGAAGTTTCACAGCAGGCTTGTTTAGAAGAAGAGGGTGACCATATGGACGCTGCCAGAGTTTGGGTTCAGGCAGACAGGATGAGAGTGAGTGTTGAGGAGGCAGACGGGTGTTTGACATGCAGTTCAGTGCAGCTTGTGACTGGGCAGAGACGCATGTCGTGACCTATTGCCCTTCAGTGTTCTTGATTTGGACACAGTTTCCCAGAAGAGAGAGAGAGAGAGAGAGAGAGAGAGAGAGAGAAACCTTACTTAGTGAGAATCCTTGCACTGTGATGGACCCTGGTAAATAAATAATTTCCTTAATATTTAAAAGCTAGAATATATATATATATATATATATATATATATATATATATATATATATATATATAATATATATATATAATATATATATATATATATATATATATATATATATATATACTGTATATATATATACTATCTTGACAGTGATACAGGCTGTAATCACTCATTTCTGTAAAGCATACACACATTTATGCATTGATTAAAAACAAAGTCAACTTACAGTAGGTGTGAGAATAAAACTTGGCCCGAAACACCTAATTGCATCTGTGTCCTCCAACGCTGAATTAACAAATATGTATTTAAATGAACATAATTGACATTTCAAACACCTTTTAAATACTTAAAGCATATGAAACCCATCTGTATTGCATAAAAACAGCATTTACTATTAACATCTATGAAGGTCATAGTTACAGTATAATGAAGGATAAATATATTCTTATGTGCATATAATGCATTCATATTAAACACGTTGCTATAAAGATTAAAGAAAATGCGTCAGATACAATATTACAGTACTAGGAATGATAAGGTGTAAGTAACGCTCATAATATAACACCGATTTTAATGAAATTACAAATGAAGCTTGTATGTATAATGACATGCATATGTACAGTAAATTACCTCTTATAATGTATTTATAGGTTTACATTTACATTTTTAGAAGGATTTAAAAAAAAAAAATACAGTTTATAGGAACGCTCATAAGTCTAATACTGCCAAGTAAGTTACCATGTCCGTGTCAGTTAATAAATAAGTTATGCCTACTGGACAGCTTTTAGTGTAATAATTTAATAAACATATTACATTCAGGGGAAGTAAAAAAAAATTAACAAAACAATTTTAAAAGATTTTCACCTGGAAAGTAACAAATACCTGAAAATATAATAGCTTTTCATTATGTTTGTGGAATTATTACATTAAAAGCTGCAGATTTGTATTACTTTTGTGGTTTATTACGTTTATAGGCTGTTATTATACAGTTGGCAGGGGTTAAGTCTATTTTTGTACAGCCCTTATATAATTCCTTTTCATAAATAAATATTATATTAGCATCTTCCCTCAATGATTTTTCTTTATTTTCAATGGCATTGTGATATTGACAGATGAGAAGACTCCTTCAGGTTACTCTCACTCATTCTCCATAAAGCCTATTCTAGGGGTCATCCATCACAGGGCACAAGCATAAGCATACTCACTTACATCAGATTTCCTGTAATGTCTTAGGGATGCTTAATTACATTTGCTATTTCAGTGCCAAAAAATTCAACCCTGTTACTTCTGATTCTGAGTTTAAGGTGGTTCTGCATTTGTAACCATTTCA
Organism: Clarias gariepinus; assembly: GCF_024256425.1. NCBI lineage: Eukaryota > Metazoa > Chordata > Actinopteri > Siluriformes > Clariidae > Clarias > Clarias gariepinus. The sequence goes on along the minus strand of NC_071127.1, from coordinate 13,042,026 downwards.
ATATTACGCCCTGAATATTAATAGATTTTTTATTTTTTTTTTTAATGACGGTGAATATGTGGTTTATCTGACTGATTGACGAGATCCGGCCCCTTTGTTTAAAGTAGCTGATTTCTATACACGGCACACGAATGTAATAACTAGTTATGCTTAAAGCTTAATCAATCAGGCCCAGGCTGTGGTTGTGTTGTGACCACCTACTTTAACAAAAGCACTTGCAAATAATCACCATTCTTGGCATATCGACAAGATGTAAATGACCGGAACACAATGCTGAAATGAAGAAAAGAAACAAATTTCCCCTCCATGGAAGATACTAGAGAAAAACGTAGGATGGTAATTACTGTATAAGTGGTTTAATTATACAAGATTAGAGGACTTTTTGTGTCTGAATACGAGAGCGAACTAAACTGGATTTTGATCATCTGCTCGTCTTGGAGATTCCGCCGCGCTGCAATGATTGATGGCTGAAGAGGCGCACGAGGAAGAAACGATTGCTTTATACCTTTCTACGTTATGTGCAAGTTCATTTTCGAGACACCTAATTAAAAACAGGGCTCCTCAATTATGCCGTGTGTCATTTACATATGCTAATTAGTATCATATTAATTATCTGAAAATTGGCTAATTAGCCAATCTCAATTAAGGCATTGTTCATTACACTAAATGCACAGGATAGGGTGTTTGAAGCTTTTTTTTTCCTTTCCTCCCTTGTCTCTGTCTACGCCACATTCAGTGTATGTGCGTGCTGGAATGTGTGTGAGCGTATCCAAGCTTTCCTGGGCTCGCTGCCACATCTGAGTCAGGCCTCACCGGCACAGTGCGTTTAATAATTTAGCTGTCCCATATTATATAAGGGATGCACCCACAGCTTTCAGGATTACCAAGCATATGGCTCAGTAATGAAGCTGCTGCTTGTGAAATAGTAATGAGTGTATGAGAGTAAGAGAGACAGATGTGTTATACAGGCTTGCTTTGGATTTTCAGGGTGTAGAAAGAGGTGCAATATAATAAAATATAATATCATATAAAGCAATGTAATGTTATGTAATGTCGAAGTGTTAGAGCACCAGGAGGTGCAAGATTTCAAATTTCGACTCTCTATTTCATATAAATACAGTATATTGTATGTGATTTGATGGAAGGGTGACTGGATAGTATGGATAGCCACAGAGACACAGTTCAGCTAAGTTGATATAATTATCGGGATAATGTAATGTCAGGGATAAGATGCCTGATAAGAGAATATGTACAGTATACTGTATCATTACAACTTATCAGCATTTGGTACTTTTTATACTGTAATATGATAGTTGACAGATGTGGGCAGTGGTAGCTCAGTGGGTTAAGGCTCTGGGTTACCAGAGGGTGAGATGTAACTGAGTACATTTACTTTATTACTGAACTTAAGTAAAATTTTCTTTCATGTATCAGCTCTGAACCGTCTGTGCTGTTTTATTAACCACAAGCTACGAAGGTAACTACATACAGATGTGGTCTTTAAAAACGCGCGTTTTCGGAAAAGGGATCCCACGACTTACCGCGAGTGCGCGCGGCAAGCTGTGAAAATGCCCTTCAATACCTGTAGGGGGCAGTCGTGTTTCAGTCTAAAGTATTGTGTGTCTACTGAAGCCGAAAAGTGTTATGTCTCTTAGGCGCCCATTGACGGCAAGCGACAGAGCTCATAAACGTGTCATGCTCAAACTGTTATGTATTTATTCATCATTTTCATTCAGAATTATTATTATTATTAGAAGTAGTTCTCCAAATTTATTATTATTATTATTATTATTATTATTGTAACGCACCCGCGCGTGTGCAAAAGGACTACAAAGATGTATGACGTTAGCCTATATTTACGCGCTTTCAAAGCAGACGGGTACTGGTGGCTCAGTGGTAGGTGATTCGCCCGCCATGCGGGAGACCCGGGTTCGATTCCCAGCCAGTGCTATTCGCTAAAATACCACGATATAGCCATTACATTATCAAGTTATGCTTCAGTACTAAATGCATGTTGGCAATCGAGAATTTTTTTTTCTTAAGCTATGAAACACATTAGCACTCACCACACAGTTGCTGTAATTTAATGATTATCATAAGCAAAAAGTGTAAAACAAAGAATTCACATTTATTACATTTTCACCCAGAGCGGGATTCGAACCAGGGTCTGGACGTTTTTTTAGGATATACGGATATTATACAGATATTATTAAAGCAACGCCACACCACGTGGAAAGCAACAAAAATGCTTCAATTTCATTGGCTGTTACTGAGTGTCAGCTATTCACGACTGGCCCCCGCGGAACACAGAATCCCCGGGCTTTGACTGCGCTTTCTCCATTCGTTATTACAGGGGCGGACTGGGACCAAAAAGTGTCCCTGGACTTCCTGGCCCACAGCAGCCCACACCATAATACATTGGCTCATTAATGTGGAGATACATTTTTAACACCAGTTACTAGTATAAAAATATAACACAATACAGAAATCAATGCTATTTAAACATGTTATTTGAAGTATCACTGAACATATATTGGGTCAAAGAAACGAAAAAAAAGAACATCAAGACAAACAACATATAAATCTATAAAGACAATATTTTAAAAGGAATGGCAATAAAACTGAACACGTAAGCTGAAATAAAATCAGTAGCAGCAGTAGCTCACGCTAGTAAACTAGTTAATTATTTTAATTATTAGGGTAGTCAATATTAACACGAAATAATACTGAGAAACATTATTTCAATTAATATTGACCACCATCATAATAACTAGCACAAGTTAGTGCTGCTACTAATTTTATTCTGTTTGATTGCCATTCTTTTTACTTGGCTCTGGTAGATCAGGGGAGACGTGTTGGTCATCATCAGCATGTATTATGATGTGGGATGTGGTGCGCTGCTGGATCCAGCCTCACTGTCCCTGACCTGTTATAGGCAGAATCTGTTCATTTGAAGCATTTCACAGCATTTACCTCTAAAGCTTTTTCTTATTTTCGCGTAACCTTTTCTTCTTCCTCCTTTTCATTCATGGAAATTATTATTAATTTGCTCAGAAAATTCGCTGCATCGAGAAAGGATCAATATCTAAAAATTTAAAGATGCCCACGTGTGTGGACAAAGAATACAAAAGTGTATAATCTTTAATAAAGTTAATCTAATACAATACTGTTTCCAATGCTGAAGCAAACATGATTTTGTTTTAGTCTATTCATTGAATACAACGCGCAGCGCGCTCCGAGGTGAAGCGCACCCACAGTTACTGTAATCCCCCATCTCACCTTTACAACAGGTGTGAAGTCATCAAACCGGTTTCGCTGCTGGGGGAATTCACAGAATTGGGGGTTTTAAAACAAATTAACAAGACCGAGGGGGGGGGGGGGGGGGCAGTCTCGCCCGCGGAGCAATTCAGTGTAGAACCGCCACTGCCTATTTTCCACCACATCACGTACTTCCCTGATCTCGGACTAAACTCCGCGCTTTGCTTTTATAATGTGGAGCAAGCCCGAGATCATATTAACGTAGCATTCATCATTCAAAGTTATTCATATCAGTGTATAGTAAGCGTGATTTGAAAAGTGCTATAACTCCACCTGCCACAGTTTCAGCCACTGGAACAATCTGACTACATGTGAAGTGCCATGAAAAAGTATTTGCCCCTTCCTATTTTTTTTTTTTTTGCATTTCTTTGCATATTTGTCACACTTATATAGGTGGAATTTTACCTTTAGGTGAGAACGTATAGGTTAATATGTATAGGTGAGAACAGCTGATTCACACTTGGGGAGAGTGAATAATTTGCATTTGAATGTTGTCTGGCATTGTATGCACACGCAGTGACACTAAAAGAACAATAGGATTAATAGGAATAGGAGGCACTAAAGAGGAGGATTTTCATTTAGACTATAAAAAAAAATAACCTGCGTCTATTTTTAGGCGTGCCAGCTGCCACTTTTTAGTCTTATAATGCCCACATGACATGCTGGTACAGAGCTGGACATAGCTCATCCATGCCAATAATCCCGTGTTTGCACCCTGCGCTATAAAATACGAGTACGACGGCCATCCGCGGACAGCAGCTCCTGCCTCCGTCCGCTCGCGCTTGCTCTTCTGGGGCGCGTTCCAATTGCCCCGTTTGCATGCCGCACTTCCGCGTTGTGTGCGCGCGTCTCACTCACACCGCGTAGTAAAATCCACTGTAAACCAACAAACCCCGAGTATTTTATAGCGCGGATGAACCCGGGATCATTAGCAAGGAGAGCTCTTCTTCACTATTCATGCCTAATTCTGCAGCCCTGCTTCTTCGCATATCTGAAGGAGAGGCCGCCTACCTAGTGAGCGAGGAGCGATATTGATTTGGGCGCACGCCGTGACAGGCAAAAAAAAAAAGCTATTGTCCTAGAAAATGTAACAGATGAGGACTCTGATTAATGTGCAAAAACTATATAATAAAACTATATAAGACTACATGCCTTTATAAGACTCAACTTTTATTTAAGCGCACTCACAATAACGAAAAAAAAACGTGATTTTATAAATGTTTGAAAGCAAATAAGCTGCGCTGCTCTGTATTGTTTTTGGTGAACTTGAGCGCGTCAAAAAATGAACGCAAACGTTTTTTTTTTAAATGGTCAGAGTCAGTCTGCTTGCTGTTTTCCCGAAGCGTTTATAATCATAGTCTACTTCTGCCGGTGCGCTCTGGAAAACTTTATGCATGCGGCTGAGCGCTGATTAAAACTATGGAGTAAATTAAAGAGGAGAATCACGATGCCGAATCGAAGTCCTGAGCCCAAACCTCATTTAAATTAAATTAACAAATACTATAAGTAAAAAAAAACAATAGCCCACGTTTAGAAACCGTTTATAAATTCTTTTCGACATGAGTTGGCCCGGTGTTATGCGCAGAGCGCCGGGAGATTTTCTGAAGCTCCGAAATCACGGGGCATTTTTTCTAAATAGATGCTATTGTTAATAACTGATGGAGGTTTTGAGCTGTATACACACACATTTTTGAGGGGTTTAAAACGAATTAGTCCGAGCAGACCTACATGAAAGGTGAGAAGTGAGTAACTGCGCGCGCTGTCGCGGTGTATATACTGTACAACACACGTTTATCAACCTACATAAAAACGCTGCCTTTAAAAAACGCTTTATAAAAACGCTGCCTTTTGTAAAGTGAAAGTACTTTACAAGAGACAAACTGCTTTATTTTAGTCATGAATTCACAATCACATCACACTCCAGCTATTATTTCCAGCCGTGGTTAAATAATGTATGAAATAATTATTAAATGCTGGACACAAACAGCAAATATAATGATTATTATAAAATGCCAGAAGAAGCTCGTGGTCATAAAATAATATTTACTTAATAATATAATATATATAGTTCATTCATGTCTTCTGATGATGTCGACACATTTTTTACGTTTTAAGTGAGATATGTTGGCATATTCACGAATCAGGACATTCGCATAGTTAAGACTAGCAGATAGCCTACTATCAGGAAATTAAATTAATTTCAACACCATGTAAACCGAGACATTGCCATGTCTTTTACTGTTTTGTCCCTGTTAAAACATTACAAAAAATATATAAGAAACTTATTAAAAAATTTAAAGCACGAATTTGGGCATCTCATTTCATCATTATGAAAAAAATATGAAGCACATATACACACATTTATCATGAAAGATCTGTTGTAAAGCAAAATAAAATTCATGTTTGCTTCAGCATTGGGAACAATATTGTTTTAGACTAAGTAATTATACACAATTTCTTCGTTGTACAGTACTTGGTCCGGCGTGCGTTTAAATAAAGTCCTTCCATGCGCCATCTGGCGGATATTCAGTGAAGCACAACACATTTATTTAAATTCCCGAATGTTGCTTACGGCAAGTCGCGGCGCCGCGCGCGCTAAATTGAGGCATCCCGCGGGAAAACACACGCAGTCTTAATGACCACATCTGTAAGGCTGAATCTCAAATCCCTCTCTAATCCCTGTTTAAGGCACTACTTAGTGTGTGGAACAAGGGATTGTACACCCAACATAGCGCATTAGCTTTCCATTTAACGCTATTTGGGAGGTGAACGCTAGTTCCGCCAGTCACAGAATAAAAATAACTCTATAAATAAGCAAACAAATCATAATCTGTAGATAATGAATAGCACTTATAGAACTGTTGCATAAAAGCAATATCACACTTGACGTCATGCTGTTGTACTAAATATCGCACTAATGGTCATAACCCTAGCATTTCCTGTCATGTGATTTTGCACATACACAATCCTAATCATAATTTAACAAGGAATCAATTATAGCACATTATTTCAGCTTTATGAGGCTGTTTTTAGAATATTATTATTATTAATAATAATAATAATAATAATAATAATAATAATAATAATTCAGAAAAGAATTATTACGGGCTTAGAACAATTTTAAACCATTTTCATGAATGCGTTTTATCTCAAGCTCACGACCTTTTGTAACCACAAAGCTTATAATATGTTATTTATTAATTTATTAATTTCTATCTTCTTCTCTACACCCTTAAGAAGCAACTCCATTTTCAGACAGCTGGTTACCCGTGTCATGTGACTCTTAGCACAGCAGGAGAATAGGTTCCTGTTGCAGGTCGAAGGCTTGCTCTGACATCACTCACATCCGTGTACAGTATAATTAAAATAGTTGGAACTGAAATCGTCTGCGTGCGGATACCGCTTAACACTGGCCCGGCTGGAGAAGCCATAATGTAAATGCTGTAATTTATTTTCTCCACAGTAGGAGGTGAAGTGCAGAGCTCAGCATGACCTGTATGTCTTTGTGCACATGGACCAAACAGCTGTGTTGGGTATGCGCTCGGGTTTACGTGCTCGGGCAAAGCTACATCAGATGATACGACCCGGCACATCTGAAAGGACTAATGCAACAGAGGAAAGGCAAAATAACTATTAACGGAAAAGCAAAGGGAGGGAATGTGTTTAATCACTTTTGAACGGCGTGACGTCTCATGCTGCAAGAAAATGTTCGGAAAGACTGAAGATTTTATGGTGGTTTATTTGTTCATTAAAAACAAAACAAAAAAACAGATCAAACGGATCAAACAGCAGTACAGATGCTTGGTGCCGATTCAGTAGGGGGAGCTGTGGTATACATTTTAGTGTGTGTGTGTGTGTGTGAACACTATTGTGTGTCGCCTGACTATCAAAATGATGGCTCTGAATGCCCTGTGGCATGTATCCAGCAAAGACCGAGCACTCTCCCGTTGTTTTCACATATATTTATTCACATAGCTGACATATTTCAAATTAGTTGTGATCCTTAATGATCACGCCACACATTTATTTCTCACTTGATATTGTGAGATTTTGATCATCATTGGTTCTTAACATTCATTCACCGTCCTCCTTTTTTCTCTTTGTTATTTTTTTTTCTTTCCTCTCATTTTTATTTCATTCTTTCTTTGCTCCATGATACTGTAGATCTCATGTTTCCATGGTGTATGCACAGGACTGATGAGATCTGTAGGGTTTCTGGAGGATAGAGGGATGTAAAATAAAAAAAGAGTGGTGATGTCGTGCTAATGCAAGAATTTACCTTTAGTTATAGGATGCGCGATGAAACACTGGAGCAACTGATGGTCATTAATGTTGTATACGATCCACAGCAGCTGGATATTTTCACTCCTTATTGTTGGAGTTTAATTTTAGTTAAAGCAGTGCTCCAGGATCTCATCATTCTCTGATTGCCAAGGACAGTTATAATTTAATATAATATTAATATAATTATAATTATAATATATTAGTTTTTTAATTAACTGTAACATTTTTATTTAGTTTTTTCATTTAGTTGAATTTAAATTTTGGGTTTTAGGGTGAATTTTGCTATTTATTACAAAAAGTACAATTAAGACACCACAAAATTCAGTGATAAGGGATTTGAGAAAGTCGTGAATGTAAATGTAATGCTGAATTTATTACACATTTTAAAGCCAGTGTTCTGTTATTTATTTATTCATTTTGTTGCATAATCATCCAATACAATAACTGTCCAAAATGAACAAATCACACAACAATAAAACTTGTCACATCTGGCACTAAACTGGCACAAATGTGGCACAGACCCAGGAAAGAAAAAATTATTACAGACAAACGAGGTGTAAATACAAACGAATATAACACACTTGACTGAAACATTGTTGATAATGCTAAAATACAAGCTCTTATTTGTTATATATTATAATCAGCTTTCTCTGACACACAAAAGCAGGTTGACCTGAACCTGGCTTAATTCTGCATTATGAACTAACTTCCCAGACTGTTTCACGTCTCCTGTGTTCATCTGGCAACGCGAGCATGAATTGATATCATTAATTATCTAAATTTGCTCTGTTGTAATGAAAACTTGCATTCTGGGATCACTGATGGCCTAGCTCTATGGTTTAAATACACACTATATTGCCAAAAGTATTCGCTCGCCTGCCTTCACATGGATATGAACTTGAGTAAAATCCAATTCTCAATCCATTGGGTTTAATATGATGTTGACCCACTTCTTTCAGCTTCAACCCTTTTGGACAGGCTTTCCACAAGGTTTAGGAGTGTGTTTATGGGAATTTTTGACCATTCCCAGAGAAGTGCATTAGTACTGTAAGGCCAGACGCTCTAATTCCGCTCTAATTCACCCCAAAGGTGTTCTATCGGGTTCAGGTCAGGACAAGGCCGGTCGAGTTCGTCCACACCACGCCGAGCCCAACTCCTGAAAAACAGCCCCACATCATAATCCCTACTCCATCAAACTTTACACTTAGCACAAGGCAGTCAGACAAGTACTGTTCTCCTGGCAACCGCCAAACCCAGACTCGTCCATTGGATTGCCAGATTCTTCACACCAGAGAACGCCTCTCCACTGCCCACCACTGCATCCGATGCTTTGCACTGCATTATTTATCTCAGCATCCGGTGACCCCTCTCTGGTCCACTTTTGTTGTAATACCACTAACAGTTGACTACTAACGGTAGTGAGGAAATTTCACAACTAGACTTATTGCCCAGGTGGCATCCTATCATGGTACAATGCCGGACTTCACTGAGCTCCTGAGAGCGACCCGTTGTTTCACAAATGTTTGTAGAAGAGGTATATACCTGCCATGCAGAAGGCCCAAGTTTAATTCCCAGCCAACGCTTGGATAAAATGAGAGGGTTGCGTCAGAAAGGGGATCCGGCGTAAAACCTGTGCCAAGTGCATGTGTGGATCAGATGGTCCGCTGTGGCGACCCCTCAACGAGAGCAGCCGAAAGAACAACAACAAGGTACAGTATATTTGGGTTTATATACATTTATGAATGTGTTTAATGTAAATATAAACAAATAAATAAAGGAATAAATAACAAGCAGCCATTAAGCATGGTTCATGTCGCTTAAAGAGTGTCTATCATATTATAATCTCACACACTTGTACAGAACCTCTATGCACGTGTGGTTTTTTTCACAAGTTTTTGATAATAATGCACACCTTTTTGAGTTTTGTCCTTGACCTGTGTCCTGCCTGTGTCCTGCGCACCCTGTCCAGAGGGGCTATCCCCACTTCTGCCTCGTCAGGAATAAAGACGGCTGTATATTCCTCTTTTTTACTTGTGAGTTAGCAAGAAAGCATATTATTTGCTATCACACTCTTTGCTTGTACTGTATATGTTCTGGGATAAATGTCGAGTGATGGTCCATCAAGTCATCTTGATCCACTAGACTCCATTACTGAACCAGAGATGATGCAGGCATTTAATCCAGGATATCATGCATGGTTAGTAAACTAATGACACATTCCTTGTTCAGTCTCGTTCTGTTTTTCAGATGCATATCCTAATTCAGGGTTTTTTCTTCTGACTAGTTCGTAAAGTACCTTCCAGCCTTCACCTAACCACCGGGGCCACCAAAGCACACCATGTGATGTTGCATAGGCAGTTTTGCTCATTTCGCAGACAGCGGGTGCTTTTATATGGGCGTGTGTGCTGCGTTTGTTATCGGCGCTCGCCCGCAGACCCCAGCGCCAGTCCCAGTGTGTCTGCCTGTCTGCGGACGCGCCTTATTTTGCATGGCAACTCGCAAGCCACACTTCATAGGGACTTTATAATAACACCCCCTGCCGAGGTGACAGCCTGATTGGATTTCTGAAGGAGTCACTCGCATGCATTTGCATACTAATTGACAAATGTGTTTTTCTTTTCTTCCCCCATTCCTCCCTCATAACACCCCCCCCCACTCCACCCTCCACACCAACTCCCCTTTTTTGTGCTCTCATTAAATTATAGAACTTTTCCCAACCTTTTGAAGATGCATGAATTTGTCAGTTCCGCAAGATAATTAAAGACATTTGTATGAGTTTTTTTTTTTTTCCTTTTTTTGGGGGGGACGGGTATGGTGGCTCAGCACCTCTGGGGTTGGCGGTTTGAATCTTGCCTCTGGTTTGTGTGTGTGTGTGTGTGGAGAGTTTGCATATTGTCTCTATATCTCTTTGTGGCTCTCCCTGAAGAGTCCATAGAAAGCCATTGCAGGTGTTTCCAAAATCATAAAGCATAAACTATTACAGTAAGGCATTTAGCAGACGCCCTTATTCAGAGCAACTTACATTTTTATCTCATTATACAAGTACTGTGCAAAAGTCTTAGGCATCATATATTAGGCATATAAATTTTGTTATACATGTTTATCATGTCTGCATAATTATGTACAAAATCAATCAGTATTTTCATATATAACTTAAAAATGAATAAATAAATAACATTACAGAAGAATATATGCATGGCTGTAAAGGAAAAAATATATATACAGCTGTTTTACTTATAGTTCAGTGCAAAAGTTTTGGGCAAATATGGCATAAGCAAAAGATGCTTTTAAAAGCATTTCTGCATGAAAGAAATTTCTATAAAGAGCAATAAAGTGGAATAAAATAAACAATCAATATTTGGTTAAATTGCTTAAAATCAGGAGTTTTAGACACATTTGTTCAGTTTTATAAGAAAACAGCTGGTAGGTTTTACTGAGCTTGCTGGAGAATATGAGTTCCTTTGGTAACTTTGTCACACTCGCTCCTTTCTTTCTTTCTTTTTTTGGGGGGGTACAGCATATAATATGGTGCCTAAGACTTTTGCACAGTACTGTATATGTAAGCAGTTGAGGGTCCAACAATGGCAACTTGGTTTGAACCTGGGATCTTCCGAACCATAGTCCAATACCTCAACCCTCATAAGCTATCCACGACCCTTTAGGGATGGAAATCATCAGGGACCAACTGATACTAAATATTATCTCGATATCAAATCAAGGTGCCAATTTAATCTGTATTGCGATTTTGTAAGTATCACAATTTTTTAAATATCCCAATTCTTCATCATCATCATCATCATCATTAGTATTATTAGATTTTGTTACAGTTCTCAACAGACTTACCACACAGGATAATGTGCCGCCTTCCGGTGTATGAAAAGTTTTACCACTTCACATACAAACATATATAAATTTTTATTTTATTTAAAAAAAATCAAGCGTTCCGCACAAAAGAATCTCAATAGATAGTGTAATTGAATCGAATTTTATTTTCCCCTACATCTCTACTTAGTACTGTATGTGTGTACCTTCACCCCTTTCATTCAGGGTGTTTCAGAGAGTCCATATCCATGTGATTTACCCAGTGTGAACAACCTCAAATTTAAGGAAAAACATCAATTTTACAATACAGATGTATGGTAATATGGACTGACTGTGTTCTGTACGATATGTGGGTGTTGTTGATTGTGTAGCATGTTGCATACATTATGGTGCGGAGAGTGATGTGGGGTCCAGCTGAGATCACACCAAGTGGGCGAAAAGTAGGGAACAGACAGACGCCAGATGAAGCAGAAGCCGTAAAATGTACAGTAACCGTGCCCTCCTGTACTGTATGTAGAGTTTATGCTCACACACACACACACACACACATGACATGCACAACTTCCTTCTCCTTACCTCTGCACACAAATTGAAGTGCATGGCACCAGATACTGCTTTTGCAGCCTGAGCATTAGCCAGGCAGTTGTTATTCTTTTTTTTTTTTTTTTTTTTTTTACTCCTACACTCGTGCAGCTTTGCCACCATTTTAATTATATGGTATAAATGGGACTCATACTCTCGGCTGGAGGCAGCTGATTGGAAAGAAAGCACGCAGGATTGTTTGCTCAAGTGCCAACGTTATATACAAATGGCCCACTGTGCCAAGTGCCAGAGAATAGCAGGACTGGGAGAGTGCCAATGTCTTTCATAGCGTTAGTTTATGAAATAGCGTGGCTTGAGTCAGGTGTGTGGCCCTGCGAGAGATTAACTTCTTTTAACTCGCACAGCTTAAAAAAAAAAAAAGCCTTGTGACAAATGACTTGAATTAGGCGTTTACTTCATTTACGAGAAAATGCACTTGTTATGGGGCACACTGAACATCCTCCAGGATTGAGGCAGAAAGCCACACTTACATACACACACACATATATATACACACACTCCCTTGGCGGACAGTATAAATAATTCTCAGCTCACGAAGTCAGTGCACAGCATTAGAAATTAATAGAAACACTGCTTCTGAAGGAATGGTTTCAAAGAACTCCTGAAATGTTCATGAGCAAAGCTGAAATCACACACACACACAGACACACACACATACACACGCATCCCCATTTGCTTGCATGTCATAACCTTGACTGCATCAACCAGTCCACATGAAAAAATACACCCGTTTCTGTACACTGCATCATTTCATCCTGTTCGTTATAGTGCAAAAAAATCCACCTAACCAAGTCAAACACTATATTATTTCCATTTGCTGTTTTTTTTTTCCCCAGCCTGCAACAATAGCCAAATGCCCTTTACTCTTTGTCTCTCTGTCTTACACTCCTGCTTTAAACAAAAGGATAAAAAGAAAAAGAAAAAAAAATAATGGAGACAAACATGAAAACCCGGCGTCTCCCCGGAGAGTGGCTGCGCTTGTTGTGATCGGGGTGAGCGGTGACATTGACAGCAATAGTCCTGCGTGTTCTTTCTTTTGTAAAAAAATGCCCGTTGCAGGTGATGGATTCTAATGGAGTGCTATTCCCTCGTTTACCCACCGCTCTACCACCCACAGAAAGTTCCCGGGCGCTGCCTGCACATGAATAATTGCCCACTTGGGACTGATTTTCGGCGTGCAGACTATAGCCAGTGCCCTCCCTCGCTCCATCCCTCTCTCCCTCGCTCCATCATTCCCTTTCTCTGCATTCTGAAGGGATATTTATTTATTGGTTTATTTATTTATTCATCCCCATATTTTATAAATGCAGCACGGACTATACAGCACCATTAGCTTTTGACAGAGAGCACAACTGACTGCCGATGCCAAGGGTGTGGATAGGATGAGAAAAGAGAGGGGTACTTTTTTTTTCTGTCTGTTTTTATTTTTTCTCATCAAGGACTTGTTGGATTTATTGGAGTTTCAAATGTGTGTAAAACCGCATGCTTTGCCTGTGAGGTTTGTGTTGCTCTTCGTACACACATGGCACAAGACGGGTGGCGTTGGTGGGTGGGGGAATTGGCAATCAAGATTAGAACTCTTAATTAACCAAGAAATACATTAACAACAACTATGTTGTCATAAACAAGACAGATTTTTTTACATCATATAATAAAAAAATGCACCATTTTAAAAGAAATTGTCACTTTTCCAAGATGTCACATATTTGAATTGTGTTTATAACTGACAGTCATGTATATAGCAAAAATATTTGACTTTTAGATGCGATCCCCAGTGTGCGTATTTAGAAAAATAAAAATAAACCCTTCCTTTGTCCCTTTTCCATTTTGGAAAAAACAACCCAAATGTGACCTCATATAAGAAGAGCCTATAGCTGAGTATAACAGGCAGAGTTTAAGGTATGATAGCGAATGTATTATCTGAGTTGTATTTCCTGCAGAACGCTGCTAACATGGTAGAGAATTAGTGAAATATGGGACCTTTAATAGGAGAATCATTAAAGCTGCTTATTTACAATATACACTTTGCCAATTGTTACAATTGTTGCAGCACAATGCTTTAAATTATGCAGATCCGAGTCAAAGCCTTAAGTTAATGCTGGCATTAAAAACTAATTTGTTGGTGAGAGGGGTCAGAGGTAAATAGAGTTGTTTGAGCTGACAATCTATAGTTTATAGTAAAAAAAAAAAAAAAATTCACTATTTACAACCGTGACGAGCAGAAAAGCATCTCAAAATGCAGAACACATCAATTCAGAATAAAAAAAAAATGAATAAAAAAGGCTTAAGACGTCTTCTGTTCAGTTTTGGTAAGCTCGAGCCCACTGTATAGTCCAGGATTCCTATTCTTGGCTTGCTTGGATCTTTTACTGTTCCAGGAAAGAAAGAAAAAAGTGTACAGTATATATATATATATATATATATATATATATATATATATATATATATATATATATATATATAAATGTTTGCATTATGCCTGCTTTATCTCGTTATCTTTTATGAATGTTATTTTATAATGCTGCAATTATTGTTGTATTGCTCAGTTTGCTAATGCATTATTCAAATATCATTTCTAAATGATTTACAAGAGGCATTCAAGTCAAACCGGGACTTTTGAAATTTCTCATGTACGAAGGCATAAAACCGACTGACATTTACACGAGACTTTAAGCACAGTATGGTGATGAGACGCTCAGCCGCAGTAAAACATGGTGAAGCCATGGAGTGGAGTGGTTTAAAGAAGACAGGCAAGGTGTCAAGGTGGTTCAGAGCCCACTGCAGTCTTAAACCGGGAACATTCAGTGAGTGAAACGCCTGATCCTTGAAAATCAACGTTTAACTTGTCGCCAACTTGCAGAAGAGAGGCATCTGTCCGTGTGAACTGTACACACAATCATTCACCAACACCACTTGCACATTACAGGAACTCGGCTGGGAGTTATTGCCACGTACAGTCCTGACCTTGCTTCAAGCCACTTCCTTATGTTTGGACCATTAAAGGAGGCCCGGGTTTCGACGTGAAGCATGCATACTGAGAAAAATGTTCTACCTTGATGGTATCCAAGCAGGAGTAAAGGTTTTACTCTCATAGCTTTGTTCTGTTATTCTGCACAATCAAAAGTCTTGCTTTGACTTGAAAGCCCCTTGTGAAATAAAATAAAATAGTATATACTACATACCCGTGACATAGATTCCTTCTCCTCCCTTCTCCACTCCCTCAGTTCCTTTCACCTCATGTCGTCTGTCAGTTTGCCAGCAGTGGCATATGTGGGAGCCTTGCTCTTCGTTAAACTATTAACTCTGTCTTGTTTTCCCTTCCTCCTCACACACATGTACCCGGCTCTCTGCAGTCCACTAAATAAACCCGGCATCATTTCGAGCACTACAGACTGTGACATTGCCAGTGTGTAAGGCTTCGTGCAGCATGGAGCTCCAATTAGCTGTGCACAGTATGTGGCTCAAAGAGGGTTTAAAAACGTACCTCTACAGTGAGATTGAAAGTAGCACGCAGCGAGCTGGTTGGAGCGAGAGAGTTGACGCCTGCTCGGTTTTAATGGCGACTCTAACAGTGCTGCAGGTAAACGCTGTGCCATAATGCTGAGCCTGTTAGGAGAATTCAGAGAGAGAGAGAGAGGAAGAGACCTTGCAGTGTTTTCTCACCTTCAGCTCTAACTACATCTGTGCTGTTGAAGTTTAATGAGTCTGCCCTGACACAGTTCAGTCCACACATAAACCTGAGCTTTGTATCTTCCTCTTCTTCTCTTTCTTTCTTTTCAATTTCTGGTTTTTATCTCAGCATTTATTTAGCTATTTTCTACCTACTAGTTATAGGACTGGTTTAGAAACTTAAAATGACTAAATGACTCCCATTTTATGCCAATGGTAGGACCTCTGGTCAACATTCACACGTGCATTCACACTAGATTAGCATAATCTGGATGTCTTTGGACTGTGGGAGGAAACCAGAGAACCCAGAGGAAACCTACCAAGCAAAGGGGGAACACGCAAAGTCCATGCACACAGACCCCAAGGCGGGAATCAAACCCGGACCCAGGAAGTGCAAGGCCACCATGCCACCTTCATATATTAATAAAACATCATTTTTAAACAAAAATTACATGAAACAATTCAGTCAAAAAATCCGGTCATTGAATTATTGATTATTCTCAGTGAAGTATTATTAAGTATTGGAATAACTCCACAAGACCTCTGGGTGTGTGCTGTGTGGATGTTACTTTTTAAAGTAACTAATTACATTACAAAATTAATGTCATTAAAAAGTACTCAGTTACATTACAGCGTTACTTTCTAAAAAAGTAACTAGTTCGAATACTTTTCCATTGCAGAAAATGAAAACTCCTTTGTGATTCCTCATGCATGTTGTTTTAGTTGAGACCTTTATGATTATTCTACCATCATCACTCAGCCAAGTTTAGCCCATAACGGTTTAACTACTAATACCCCTATCTCACCTATGCGGTTTCGCGCGGTAGCCGTGAGTACAGTTCATTATGATTCACCGCGAGTTTTGGCGCTGTGATTAAATTACCATCTTTCCGCGCGTCTTGCATAGTTAAACTGCATAAGTGAGATAGGGGTATAACAGCAGGAATAACAGAGGAGGGCAGGTTATCGGGGCCGGGGCTTGTAGGACAAACTTTCACACACATGCACTAACGGAATCACTGCTGTCTGGCTCACGGATTACATAAATTGTCTGAATAACGCATTACATTTTTAAATAATATAACTAAATAACTGAGTACTTAAATGGCGGACATAACGCGTTACATCAAAAAAATCATCCAAGTACAAAGTAACGCATTACACCCAACACTTCTTGTTAACAACATTGTCCTTAGTAATTGCTTTGAAGTCTGAACTGCCTCTGAACCACCTGTGTTGTGCTTCAAGTTACAACACTAATTAGTTTCTAACACAATGCTGAATCTCAAATCCCTCTCTAACTCCTGATCAAGGGCACTACTTGTTTTTTTTTTTACACTATTTGGGGTTTAACCCCAGAACTGTTAAGTTAGCTATTGATTAGAAAGCTTAAAATGTCAGTATAAGTTAAGGTAACCTTGACATCATTTTATGAAATGTAAAGCAAAGCATGTCCAATAATCGAAGCCCAATGTCAATTAATGGTATTTCTGCCATCCACTGTTGAAACTGATGTCATGATAGTCACATGTCTGCAAAAGATCAATATGACTGGTTTGCTCAATCTTGCTTATTTTTGGTGGTGGAAGTGCATGTTGGTCTGTCGAGAAAAATTGAGTGTGTTCACTCATGATAGCCTGGACAAACAAGCCAAAAGTCCAATCTGGGTCCAATCTGGAAGTGCGATACCTCCTCTTAGGGTTCTAGCTGCACTCCCAAAAGTTTTAACTTAAATCTTTCTTCTGTAAAGATTCTGAGGATCCTTGGCCACAACACAATGCACAACAACTAAGGAAAGTAAAAACATTTTCAAAAATTGAACTAGAAAAGCATTATCGAAAATTCATAGAAAAAAAAGGAATGCAATGGAAAAGAAAAGGACTGGTGAGAACAAACAGAAAAAGAATCAATCAAAAGATGAAAGAGCAGTCTGAAACACAGCCCGCAGTAGTCTCTGTTGATTCCAAAGTCAGTCTAATAAACTTCAGTCCATATGCTCCAACATTCACTCTTATGTAAACAGTACTCTACCCTGACCTCCTTACTGTTGATGCTTTATTACATCTCACCCAGACGTCTGCACACAAGTCAGACTCTTAACAGTAGTTCTTAATGAATTTGTCCATACTGCCTGGAAAAAAACAAACGAAACATTTGTGCAGGTTCTTGTGCAGAACCAGATCAAGGCAAATCAGACATGCTTGTCAATCACACAGTGTTAACAGCCTTAATCTCTTCAACTTCTGACATAGTCAATAATCAACACTGACATTTCATCCCAAGATTGTTAAGCAAAACGACAAAATTCCTCAGTTCCTCAGATTTTTAATCCCTATGCCAGTGTGGTCCTAAACATTTCTTTAACATCTCATTGAATATCTTATAGTCAGAGCTTCTAGTTGTGGCACCAATTTGGACCAGACTCTTTTTGATGTGTTTTCCATTGTACCTGTATTGTATGTACTGTATAAGAGTTACAGGACTAAGCAAATATGTTATTTTCTTGTTGTATGCCTGGTACTCATTTTTTTTTTTAATGGGTCTACTTTATCTCTTTGGTTCCGTCCATCTAGGGACATCTGTAATTCAACTAGGGTCAGTGGACGCCATTGTACAGTATTTATTTCCATTTTTCACACTCGTGGTAGGCCCTCTGGTCAACATAGGGTCACCAGAGTACCCGGAGAAAACCCACCAAGTGCAGGGAGAACAAGTAAACTCCATGCAAAAAAAAGTTGTAATTCGGCAGATTTAAGTTTCACTTCTTTATAACAACAAATCAGGTGGGCTGCAAACCAGGCTTGAACATTCTGATAGAACAGCATCAGCTCTCCTGGACAGAGAGAACCAGGATTCTTTGGTCATACTGTAAGTTGAGAAAATTCAGCCAGAGACTAATTATTACTAAGTGTTCTACAGAGCACCACAGGAGATCTTTTCTACCGATAGCCATAAAATTATACAACTCTTCTCTGTAACTTGGACACTATGTGGGTATTAGCTGTCTATAATACTACAATATTACATTAATACAATAGTTGTCCCCACGGTTGTTTATTAATGCTAACTGTCTGTAAAGATACAATATTACATTAATACAATACTTGTTCCTCTTGTCATTTTCCAATACTACTGGGCCTTACCACTCTTCAAGTGCAATATTGTTAACTGTATTAACAATTTGTGCAACGCTCTATACTTTTTCCCTTTTTCCAAGTGTAATATATATGATATATATTTAGTCATAGCCCATGTGCTGTGCCATTAGTGAAATATGGAATTTTACTAAATTTTATATGTTAAAAAAAAAAAAAAAAAAAAAAATTATTTCCCCCTTTTTTTCCTCTAATTATTCTGGCTTAGGATAATTTAGGATAACAAATTATGATGTCAGTATGACGTATTTCCTTTGAATTATTCAAAATTCCATTATCTATCATCTTTTCATGATGTTTGGTAAGTTTCTACCTCACAGGTCTGCAGTGGAATACCAACAGTGCAAGGTTAGGCATCCTGCTGGGGAATGAGGAAATTCATCCTAATAAATTAGAATATGTAATCCGTTTAAGAGTCTGTACAAAAAGTGTCGGACATATCTTTCTTTCTTAGAAGAGATCTCTTTCACCACTCCACTGTCCTACATGTAATGGTCAGTAGACCTTTATTCTGGAAAAGGGAATGGGGGATCAGTCCATGGTCTCTCATCTCTAGGTGGGACATTATACATGGGTACTGTATTTCATGAAGCAGCGCTCTAGTCCCTGTCCAATACCTTCTTTGTGTGCTGTAAAGACAGCTCCCCAGTGTCACAACAGTGCAGCCATCTTCCTTTGTTTCTCTCTGCTCTCAGCCCTACACTTTGGAGTGTGTATCCTGGGTGTTCATCAACATCGGGCAGCTGTACACTCTGCAGCTTGGATCTGTAGCTCTTTGGGTTGGCTCTCATTCTCCATGTATCCCTGGGGGGCGTACATAAAACACAGTCATCCGAGGATGCCTTGAAAGGTTGGAAATATGGAAGGGACTGAATAGTATTCTACCATTTCTTTGGACCTGTATTTATGTTTCTTTCCTTCAAACATCAACTCTGGGATATATTTATAACAAAAATCTATTTCAATCAGATCAATCATCGATTGCTGTTGACTTGATGTTGGTTATTGCCCACTCTGTTCTGAACATCGACGGCTTCCATATGAAGATCAAGACCACTTAATTCCTTGGTGTTCATATGGCTGAGAACCTCACCTGCTCCTTTAACACCAGCTTCATAGCCAAGAAACAACTCTACTTTCTGCCTTCTCTACTACATCTCTACTTTTGGAAATTGCACCGTCTTGGATCGCAAGACCCTGCAGTAGATAGTGAGCATAGTTGCGAATGGCAACGGGATCTCACTTTCCTCGATCATTCCATCGCAGACATTTACACTACTGTAAGCTGCATCCACAAAGCCACCAGCATTGTTGATGACCCCTCCCAATCACACACTCTTCAAAAACTCTTCACCCTCCTGCCCCCTGGCAAAAGGTACTGAAGTGTTTGGGCCCTCACGGCCAAACTGTGTAACAGTTTCTTCCCTCAAGCCATCAGACTTCTCAATACCCAGAGACTGAAATTTCTCTCGCTCTGTTTCTTTCTCTCTCTCTCTCTCTCTCTCTCTCTCTCTCTCTCTCTCTCTCTCTCTCTCACACACACCACAAAAATAAAATACTGTACAGTATCTGGATCTTTGCTGCTACCTAGTATGTTCTGTTTAAAAATTTAACCTGTTTTAGTTATTTTTATGCTATAACTAAATACTGTTTCCCTGTTATCCTGTTTTAAATAATTATTGTATTGTCTTGCACACTTCGCAGATGTTGCAGATGGTCCTGGAGGAGTCTTGTTTTCTATGAATTTGTACTGCACCAGCTGCATATAGTTAAAATGACAACAAAAGCCACTTGACTTGTGTCAAAACCAAGAAATCAGAACTAGAGGACTTAATGAAAGAAAAACAACTGCATGATTCAATTTAGTCATTTTAATACAGAAGGTTTGAATAATCAAAGAAGCTAAAATAAAATGCAAGTGTATTGCTCTCAATCAATGAAAAACGCAAGATGAAGTGGACTAATCATGACAAAGCCCCCGCCATCCCATTAACATGTGGCTCCCAATGCACAACAACGGGGTAGACAGAGGAACCGCAGGGGAGGTATGGCAGAGAGGGGACCTCCACAGACGGAAACCTGGAAGGCACATCAGTTGTTTGCTGGTGGCAGGCTCAAGTCACTGCAGCAGGGTGGCAGGTTAATGAGGCAGGGCGTGTCAGCAAGCTGCCAGGATCAGGAAGCCTGCATAGTGGTGGGCCAACAAATGCAACGGATTTCTGAGACACTGAGCTTCATCCGTCTGGCAGTTTGTTAATGTTTCCTGGAGTTGAACACACATTTGTAAAACCCAGTCTGCTGTTATTTTATATAAAAGATAAGACTTTTATAATGTCTCATTTGCATAAGTATTCAGATCCATTACTTAGCACTTTGTTAAAGCACCACTGGCATCTATGATAGCCTCAAGTTCTTTTGGTTCTTAGGTTTCCTCCATTCTTCTTTGCAGAATCATTCACCTCAACCTCAACCCGGGAGGAATGGCCACAGCCATTTTCATCTCTCTCCAGAACTGCTCTATAGGGTTCAGGTCCAGACTCTGGCTGGGCTGTATCAGAACTTTCACCAAGGTGTTCTGAGTAAAAATCCTGTGTTTGGCGGTATGGTGGCATGCTTCAGGTCATTGCCTCGTTGAGATGGAGTCCCAGCACCACATCCTGAGCACCCTTGAGAACATTCTCAATCAGGATAGCTCTTTATTTTTCTGTGTCTGAATTCTGTCCAAATAGCTGGCCTAAAAATAACTCCCAGCAGGCTATCAATGTGCCTTTTAATGAGGAATGGCTTCTGTCTGGTCACTCTACCATTGAGACCTGGTCGAGATTGGTGGAGTGCAGCAGTGAGGCTTGTCCTACTGTAAGGGTCTTGCATGTCCATAAGGGAACTCTTATTTAAAATGACCTATGGGTTCTTGGTTACCAAGGCCCTTCTCCCCTAATTACTCAGACAGATCTGGGAAGGATGTCGTTTCCAAATCTTTTCATTTTGAGAATGATGGAGGCTGTCTTGCTCTTGTGCACTTTCACCGCTGCAGAAATTTTCCGCTATCCTTCCCCAGAAGGTTTCTCGACCTTATATAGACAGGTGTGTGCCTTTCTTAAATATGTCCAAAGATTCCAGGTAGGCACAGGTGGACTTCACTCAATTTGCATCTCAAGCACCACTTATAAGAGTAGGATGCACGAGAGCTCAATTGCAAGTGTCATAACAAAGCATTTGAATACTTATGTAAATTAGATATTTGAGTCTTTTTTATTGTTTTTTTTTTATATAAATAAAAAAAAAAACATTTCAAACACCTGTTTTCACTTTGTCATTGTGGAGCATTGTGTGTAGAGTGATGAGGGAAAAAAAAGGATTTGAATTCATTTGAATCCACTTAAAAGGATTTAAATTCTCTGCAAGAAATTGCAGTCTGAAATGATTATAATAATTTATATACATTCATCCTAATTATAAACCTTATATACTGGAAGCATTAGTATAAACTGACCAAAATGGTATTAATATTTGATAGGTGCTTTAAAAATGTATATAATAATAAATCTTGGTAGTGGACGAGCCATTGATTCTTTTCCACCGCGTAATGTATTTAGCCCGAAGTGCCTTCTTCTGTGTTTTCTTTTATTTAAACGTTTTAAGATGTTCAGACGTAAATGACTGGCAGCAGTCTCTGAGTCTATGACACTGCCAGTACAGTGAAAGATGACTGCTGTGAACTCTGCTAGCCGGGAGCCACTTTCTCCCCATGCGGCTTTGGGTATTAAACAGGGAGCGAGAGAGAGAGAGAGGGGGGGGGGGGGTACGGGACGGAGAGAGATTGAGACCATGTGGTACGATGGATATTAATGCGCCAAGCTCTTTGCGATTGACTTTCAACAGGCCTCTCTAGCTTTCTTTACGGCAACAGGCGCAATCAAGCAATTGGTTTCGCTCCAGCCATAATGCCCATGAATGCTGAGTGAAATGGTGGGAGCCCATTATGGCCTCAATAGCTGACAAGACACTTAGCACTCCTGAGAACTCACACGCCCCCTTTCAACACTGGCCTAAGGCTGGAGCTGGTGACCAGCTGGGGCTTTACCCATTGCACACACACACACACACACATACACAAAACAGCACCTGCTTGGTATTAAGCAGTGCCTGGGACTCCCAGTGTTGCCCTCAGCTGGCGAAGATAAGCAGCCGGGAGAGACAGCTGTGTGCAGCCTGGCTGTGGGGATTTAGGGTGGATCTGGGAGAGGGAAAGCATTGGCTTTGTACAGATTATCCAAATTAGAATGTGAAGGTATGAAGTCCATGAACAGAAGTCTTTTGCTGTCTAGGAGATTTGCTCAAAAACTTTCACGGCTCTCAGTCTTTTGTTAGTGTTGCTGAGTAGAGAGAGCTCAACGCTATTAAAATTCAACTTTACCTCTCTAATCACATTGAGAAATGTAAAAACAGTCTTATTTAATAATAAGCAATCATTTAAGTTAATACCAAACATGAAAATGGTAATTTAAAAGAACAAAAACAAAAAACAACATGCAACAGGTTTTTTTCTTTCTAATTTCATACAAATAAGAGAAAGTTTGTAACTTGGAGTTTTAGAACAGTCTCTGTGATATTTGACTTTGGTTTGTTTGGATGCATTTAAAATTAATATATACTGTAGTGCACAAAAAACACTAGAATGACGATGCAGTATAAAAGTGCAAAAGAATGAAAATACAAAATATTTAAAGTCTTTGGAATCAGATTCCTTTCATGTAGTCTGAGATTTTCGAATATCCGATCTGAACCACATCCAGATTCTGAAAGATACAGTATGTATTGGTCTGGACGCTCTACCTGCTTGAAGAACTGCCTATTACGTCACTCGCAAACTAAAAAAAATATTATATATATGTACAATTTTTTTTTATAAAGTTAACTTCCTTAGCTTAAGAAGATCATAGAGGGTCTTTTCTTTCCACAAAGTATGTAAAAACCGTGCCCTTGTATTGTCTGCGACTAAATTAACCGTGTTTTCCAAAATAACCAGCTGAAAAACTTGAATTTTAATATTACTTAGAAGTTTTATTCAAAAAATCTTTTTTACGTAATTTAATATTCATATATGTTTGTGGAAACTTCATCGAATGTCAAACCTAAAATAAATATACAGTACTTTTCCGACGCCACATGTTAATGTTTTAATTTCGGCTACAGTACAGTATGTTCTAACATTGCATGTTTTTTTTTTTGTTTTTTTGCTTGCTAGCCAGTTGAAAAATTAATCCACCATAAAAACCTTGCTAGTTACAGAATAGTAAATGTGATGAACACCCTGGATGTCAGATTTTGTTCAAAAGCTGTGTGCATATTTGGATGGAGATACAGCTAATCAATTCATTATGTCATTAATTCATTTTGTGCACACACTCATACGGTCTACCGAAATTGTGTATCAACAAATCAGGAGTGCATTTCACCACCCTGTACAGTAAAATAAATCTAGCCAACAGAACAGATTTCAATGAATTAAACAGTGAGAATTTCCCCACTGATGTTCATGTGAATAAAGATCGATGGCATGAAGTGTTGGCTCAGTGGAGATGAGGAGCTGTGAGTGACTTTTACTGTACCTCAGGTGATGAGACAGACACTGGTACTGGCGGTAACTCATTTCCTGTTGTATTTTAACAAATTGACAGTGAGGTTGTTTTTCTTGATGTATCCAATAGTCAAATACTACATAAAATGACAAGTGACTGTTTTTATTGTTACTTAATTGCCCAATGCCATATGTGTTATTTCATAGTTTTGGAATCTCCAGTATTGTTCAACAACTGGTATCACTAAATGGTGGACAATTCTTTCTGGACCCTGATGCTTTTCTGATAATATACTGTAACAGTAATAACTAATATACCAGTAATGTATAGACAGAGTGTGCAGAAGAAACGCAACGCAGCACGGCTTACTCTAAGAAAATGAAAGTAGACTATGAAAACTGAACCTTTAAAGATGAATGGACAGATTTTCCTGTAGAAAGTTAAAAACCGGTTTATCTCATACTGTACGTATGTTCCAAAATGAACAAATGAGAACGAATGACTATAACTGGGTCACAAATTAATTCAAAGGTTAGCACCTCCAGGATTAGTGGTCGTCGAAAGGCACCTTCAGTCCTGTGTGTTCATAGTTTTTCCCCATGTGTGGTGGATTTTCTCTGGGTACTCCAGTTTCCTCCAAATTTTATAAATCATGTGGTCTAGGTTGATTTGTGTTTTCCATTGCCTGTAGTGTGTGATTGATTGTGTTGTGTGCTTGTTGGCACCCAATCCAAGATGTACCACAAATTATAGCCTGAACTCCCTCATAATGCAAAAAAAGATGGATGGATGGATGGATGGATGGATGGAAAAATGGATGGATTGATGGATGGACTTATGACTGCGATCTCATATAGTTTTATCTACAACAGTTGGAAACTCAACAAAATGGACTTCATGTCAACTAACACACATTTCTGTTGTACGATTTTAGTTTTGACCATAAAGCACAAAGTTATTCCTGCTTGAATGCGCTAATATAAGTAGCAGGGAATTGAACTGACACACTGCAGGTTGTACTCAGGTCAGGTAACAGACTGTACTAGAGTTTCCTGTTCTGAACAAATAACACATTATTATTCTCGTTGTGTTGGTCAGGAGATGTCAAATGGAGTAGCTTATTTTTAAGTTTCCTTTTCCATGAATAAGTGCTTAGTCAGTTATTCCACAAACCAAGTACTCTCTAAGCAGGTAGTCAAGTGAGTCATGTGCATGACATCTGTGTGCATGAGCAATTCAAATAGGACACACAGGTTTATTTATTTATATAACCATCACTATTAACCACTGTGTCTTTTGATTAAGGGGTTATACAGTGCTGTGCAAGAGTCTAAGGCACTCAGGTTTTTTTCCCCCATTCCATTTTGTTATACATGTTTATTTTATGACCTAATTATTACGTTAGGTCAACAAAAAAAAATCTGATTTTCAAAATTTTAATCTTGCAGGAAAATATCTGTAGGCCATAAAAGAAAATAGCAGATAATGTAAAAGACCACTTTTCAGAAAAAAATGAAAAGAAACTTTGTGCAAATATGCTTTTGCCATTTAAAGGCCTGTTCGATTGGAATGCAACCGAGTGCACATAAAGTCCTGTGCTTGAGTCATCCCTCATTTCTCCATATTAAATTAAATTAAATTAAATTATGTAGATTAAATTAAAGAAATGGGAACAAATATTTTACCTCGACAGACACAGAACATTTCCTAAAAATCTTACCAAACAAAAAACATTCCTCTGAACGTACTCCAGGAAACCTAGAGAGCTATTCCTCAAGACTACATTCAAAAAATAAAAGAAAGTCTGGCTCTTTGGAAGCAAAATATATCAAATTGGGGGGCTCAAAACTTTTGCACAGTATGTATGACTTTACAAAAGTACACCATTTTTTTTGCCTAAGAATGAAAAAACTTTTTTTTATCTTCTCGGTCTAGAGATCGTGATATTGAGAATTAAATAAAGAAACAACACTGGAAAAAGTGTTTAAAAACAACAAAGCGACAAGTAACCATTTATGTTTGGATCCAATAACAGATCCAAATGATTTTGGATCATCATTTGAATCTGATGGTTTAATGCCCCTTAAAACTCTTGTTCCTACCTGCAGTTATCCTTTATCTGCTCTTTGACATGTTGAGATGGAAAAAAAACTTATTACCATGCTTACATCTAATCCTGTCATATATGGTGTGAAAAAGTATTTGCTATTATTTTCTTAAGGTCGTGGCATGATGTGTAATCTTTTAGCATGCTTTACTTTATCAGACAGGTTCTAGTTAAGTGATTTCTTGATTCAGTAGGTCCGATAGTAATCTGGATGTGGCAAATAAAATTCAACTCTGCTTTCCAAAAAAAAATAAAAAATTGGGTAATCTCAATTCATTCATGATTTGGCAGGGGGCAATAACTTTTTTACATAGGGCCAGGTAGATTTGGACAGCTTTTTTCCATTAATAAATTAAATCATCATTTAAAAACTTAATTTTATATTTACTTGGGTAATAATTGTGTAAGAGTAAAATTTGCTTGATGATTTAAATCATGTTTGTGTGACAAATATGTACAAAAAAACGTAGACGTTCTTATTTTTGTATTAAAGTGTATGGAAAAATGTCTCCGAAAAATTAAATAATGAAACTTTATAAACTTGTTTTGCTGCTTTTCCAACATTGCTTAGTGTGTAACATGCACACAGTATCTAAATGATAAAAATAAATAAAAATGAATAACTTTTTATTTCTTTACATTTACATTACACTGTACTGTACATAAGTGAGACCAGTTTATCTCTACAGAATACCAAAATGTAAACTTTGGTGAAGTTCCTGATTACTGCTGCTCTAATTGGTGAAACCTGTTTTTATTTTTGTAAAAATTATTTTCTGGCAAAAAACATGATGAAAGAAAATAAAAATGTAAGAGATTACAAATAGAGATGTCATTTGGTGCCAGCAATATTCCTTCTCCACCCATTTAACAGAATCTTTTAGTTGTTAAAGGATGCGAAGTAAGGGGGGAAAATGACCTTATTGTCATTTTGAGTGCTATTAGTTCTTGATTAATGGATTAACTCTCATAAGAGAAAAGCTCTGTTATTCATTAACAATGGCATTCAACCGAGTTGTTCAACGCCAACCTGTTTCGCGATGTTACATGAGCACTGACTTCCTTTTCATTAAAGCCTTGAGCAGAGAACTTGTTTTTAAAGGGTAGGGTACATTAAAGGAAGGTGCTTTTGTGCAGGCAAATGCAATTTCGCTTGTTCTTTTTACGACTTAAGCGAGTGGAAAAAGAAAAAACGTTTTTCTATTTGACAAAGCCAATGAAAGTTAGTGGTCATTATGAGAGCTCCAGAATGAAAAGCCTATTGAGACGAGTTTGTCATTTGTCTAAAGCTTCTATTCAATGACTTAGCAGCAGCCATGTCGCAGGTATTTCTTTCTTTCTTTTACACTTTCTATCTTTCTACTTGCTTTCTTTCGTTCATCCATGCTTCCATCCATCCATCCATCCATCCATCCGTCCATCATCGTATTCAATTTAATGCATTTTTTATTTTTTCATATTTTTTTGGGTAAATTTACATCATGTTAGCAAAAATAACAACGTAATTTATACCTGCTTAAAAGTGACAGGCCATGAAATATGTTCTCCAGACTTCTTCTTTCTATCCACTTTCAAATGAAACTTGGCATGCCATTTTTTTTTTCAATTAAGCTTTACTGTTGCAAAGAGATCTGCGAAACATTCGTAAAAAAAGGGCATTTTATGTAAGCATTTTATGCTGATTTTTTATACAGCTAAAGGTATGCCAGTAAAATATGAAAGTGCAAAAGTATGTCAACAAAATAACATCTTTATCAATCACACAAAGATAGAAATTTACTATTTACAGTCAGGAGGAAGTTACTCTAGGTAGGCACAGTGGGCTCAAACCTAACAATTTTTAAGCAAAACAGGGTATAAATGCTAGTTGATCATATCTATACTATAAATCTGACTAGGCAACAGGATTTAAAAAAAATATAAAAAAAAATATTGAATTCATTCATCAATCTACGCAATCTAGTAAACTATAGTACATCAGGTAATACCAGCAAGGATAGCTTGACTAATATACATAAGCAAGCCCAGGCTGTACCACTCCATGATTAGATATACAGTAGATATGTTTAATCTGGTACAGTAGTAATACTCTACTCTATAATCCACATGTCAGGTACTGTAAATGAGGATGCACATGCAGATGCATGCACAGTCAAAACCAGACAACGACGGATTTTAAATCTTGAAAATATACTGTTGAAAAAATACCTACAGATTGTACAGAAGGGATATTGTGAAATATAATACGACAAATGGTGTGTGTGAAAAAAGCTTAACTAAATGGTGTTACACAAGACATGATTTATATAATTTTGGAACAAATATAATCCATGGGTTCCAAGGATTTCCATCCATGTATTTAAGGCTTTATTTAATCCTCATGTTTGTTCCATTATTTATGAGCCAGAAAATGGAGTTTTTGTATGAAAATGGCTGTAATTCATGCCACACTCTTGTCAAATCCAGTTGACAGTCACAAGTGTTTATTTTAAATTCAACATGGTTGTGTACGGAGACCAAATGCAAGAAGAAGAAAAAACTTGTTCCAAAATTTATGGGCCTGGCTGTACATAGTAAAAATGCTATTGTAGTTTAAACAAATTGGCTTCCACTGTCAAAATTGCAGGTGGATTTCTGATCTAGTTTAATTCAATTTAATTCAATTTTCTTTTTACAAGTCATTGTCGCGAAGCAGCTTTGCAGAATAAAGAAAAGAAAATTAGGCTAATGAGTATTAATGTGTAGGAAAATATCTATATCTATCTAAAAATCAAATGCTTATTCTGGACTAGCCAAAAA
Organism: Clarias gariepinus; assembly: GCF_024256425.1. Taxonomy (NCBI): domain Eukaryota; kingdom Metazoa; phylum Chordata; class Actinopteri; order Siluriformes; family Clariidae; genus Clarias; species Clarias gariepinus. The sequence continues at coordinate 13,012,687 of NC_071127.1, read as the reverse complement.
AGCAAGACATAAATCATGTTAATGCACCAAGCAGCAATCTATGTTATCAGTGTTCCTGCATTCTTCTAAACATTGGTCTAATCAGGAAAAAGAATTATAAAGGACACTTTGTTCACCAGTCATTGCGAAACACCCACTGATGATAACGTTAAAAAGATTTCATTTTTTATTTTTAAGTGCAACTGAATTGTTCTTAGCCTAAAACCAGCATATAGCCTTCGTCAAAGTGTTTTGACATTCTTAACGCAAATGGACGAAATGGAGCAAAGACGGACGCCGCGCTTGTGATTTGCTCGAAAGAAGAGCAGTGTGCAGTGATTCACTTTTTGTGCCCTGTGTGTGTACCTGGTGCCGTTATTTATCAAAGACTTTGTGTGCAGTATGGAGAAGCTTAGAATGGGTGGAGAAGTTTAAGGAAGGTTGCACAAGTGTTAGCCATCAAGAACGAGCCGGACTAATTACAACATTGCATCCTCCCTCTAGTCCTGATCTTGGTCCATCAAACTTTCGACTGTTTGGTCCCCTGAAAGCAGACCTACGAAGAGGAAGATTTACTTCTGATAAAAAAGTGAAGACGAAGTGGTGTATTCGAGGTTCGCAGCTCTGCCTAAAACATTTTTAATGAGGGGGATATAAAAGCTTGTCGACAGATGGACAGAGTGTATTTGTCCAAGGAAAAGCAAGGAGATTACATCGAAAAGTGATGCATTCCTCTGTTCTAAAAATGTATGAAAATAAATTCTACAGCCGGAGTGCGGATGCATTTTGACCCCCCCTTGTATAAGGCTATTTTGCAGATGTTCAACTAGGATGAAAGATGACAAAAAGTTTATTAATGAGGGAGATTTATAAAAAGTGGCACAGTGGCTTAGCACTGTCGCCTGCACCTCCAGAGTCCGGGTTCGATTCCTGGCCAGATTCAAACCCTGCCTCTGAGTGTCTGGAGTTTGCATGTTCTCCTCGTGCTAGGTGGGTTCCCTCCGGGTACTCCGGTTTCCTCCCAAAGACATGCGAATTAGGCTAACTGGCATCCCCAAATTGCTTGTAGTGTGTGTATACAGTACTGTATGTGTGTGCCCTGCGATGCATTGGCACCCTGTCCAAAGTGTACCACTCCTTGTGCCCTAAGTCTCCTGGGATAGACTCCAGACCCCTTTAGGCTCTCAAAGTTTGTTTTTTATTCATTGATGGGATATTATTGCTATGATGAAGGTTGTATCAAACTGGATGTTATACTTTACATCTACACATTTCCTCTTTTGGTTTTTGGTGAGTCTTTATCTACAGCAGTTTCAGATTTCTATATTTAGTCATTATTGACTGAGGGTAACAATAATGTGGTCTTCTGCCGCCGTAGCACATCTCTCTCTGAAGGATCGACATTTCTTTCTGCTCTTTATGGTTGTACGGAGTGGCTTTTTTATTTTAAAGCTCAAACCAGTCTGACCAACCCTACTTGGACTGATCCGGTCTTTTAGGAGATCCCAGCAGTTCCTGTAAAACTCAAACTAGCCCTTTGGCAACAACAAAATGCGGCACAATTAATCAGACTTTCCCCATTCTGGTGTTTGACATGAACATTAACTGAAGCTCTTGACCCATATCTGTATTGTTTAATGCATTGCAGCGCTGCTACATGATTGGCTGATTGGATAAGTGCACTGTAATTGCACAATCCTTTCAGTGGTAAATACATTTTCTAATTTTGACTGAAAGGTACCATTTCATTGCTCGATCTTTCACAGTCCATTATCAGGCTTGTATCAGCAGGATGGAAGAGGTTAATCCATCCAGTCACCTGTGATTTATTTGATTTCTAGCATTCAGCCAAACAATGAAACTGAATCTTTATTTGACCATTTAAGTAACCCAGGACCATTCGAGGCACTTTCCATAATAAAATGATGGAGTCCAACAGCAGAATTGGAAACAGTAATGCTCCATAGTCTCCACATCTTTTCTGATTTGCTGCACATTATAGGGCATTTACTGGGAATTAATGTCCATTAAGATTTAAGTAGCTCTGCTTTTCCTTCATCTGCAACACTGATCTTGCCATTTTATTCCAAATGAATAGAGTGGAAATGTTCTGTACCACTGCTGGAGTGTGGAACACTATATGACAGTTATATGACGACGCCCTCAGTGTAGCATATTCCACTCAATATAGACCAACAGCGTTCACCAAAGCACCAACATCAGCTTATTTTAGGACGTTCCTTTTGATCTATTTTCAACGATGTCTTTAACTTACGGTATCTTTGTCATTGATTGCTTTTTATTGCTAAGTTGATTTGAATTGGTTCATTTATTCATCCAATTTGGCTGGATCGCTAATTTCTTTTCGGGAAAATTCAGTCCATTAGCTAAGCACTTCCATATGGTTTCTTCACCTTACTGTGCCTCGGGCCATCTTGCGCTCAGATGTGTATGGTGATAAGCAAACAAGGACAAAAGCAGAGAAAAGAAGAAAATGCCTCTCTGTAGACCCACTTTGGAAACCCACAGAACAGCGTAATAGTCTAAAACTTCTGAAGGCAACCAGCAAACTGGGCCTGAAAATAAATCACCCACAACACTTCAGCGTTTCTGTGTAGTTTCTCCTTGGATGGGGTTGAGCACAAAACAAAGTGTCCATTACTTGGTACTGAAGCTTCACACGTTAGGGGGCGTGTACGGTACAGATTGTTATAGTGATTACGACTCCGAGCGGTGTTCAAGTCAAACTAACCCTTTTGACGGCAGAATAACAGAATGCAGTTATGAGCGTAAAAACTTTCTTTTTTTAAAAAACTTCTCTATATAATCTCCTGCCACACTAATGCACTCATCACAGTGTTTCAATAGTGCTTGGATACCATCAAGATGGAAAGTTTTCTCAGTATGCCAGAGCCATGATCTTCCTGCGCTGGCCTCCCATGAACTCCTTAAATGGCCCAAACGTGCAATGTTTTTAAATTTAGAGGTTTATCAGTTTGATCAGCGACCTCATTCGTCTGTTCTAACCACTACATCACCAGTATACTAATCACCGGCCTGATCATCTGCACCTTATTTCTCACTGGTTCAAGCCCTAAGCTAGATGTTATTTTTATTGATGTTATATATATTTGAATGATTTATAGATCACTGTGTGGCTTAACAAACAAAAACCGGTACAGGTACAGGTACAGGGACTGGACTGAATAAGAGTGAAAGGAACGGTGGAGAACTATACATACCTCAAGACTACATAAGAAAATACAAGAAAGTCTCTTTGGAAGCAAAATATAAAGAAATGAAGGGTGACTCAAGATATTTGCACTGTACTGGGCAAAGGTGCTTTGTGACAACGTCCATTGTTAGAATGGCTATACAATTGAATTCCATGCAACCTATGGGATGCCATTAATGCATGCTTTTTTTTTTTTTTTTTTTTTTAATAAAGCCGCTGTGGAATACTTATCAAGGATTATGTTTTGACATCAGGACTTTGCTCAGCAGTAACCCTTGGCAAGGCTGTGTAATTAACCAGCCTTCAGCCTCATGCCAACAAGTGCGATGGGGTTTAAAATGTTTTTGTGTGTTATTAAGTGAGTGTGTGTCAAATAATTAACATCGATCCTCAAAGATCAGGAAAGATCCCGTGACCCAAATGACGAAGAAAATCAGAGAGTTATTAAATAAATGCATAGGGGAAAAAATTATATTATAATAATCATTATTATATAATATTATTAATGAAGATTATAATTGTTGTCATGTATTATAAGGGAATGTCGGTGTGCACTGTGTGCTTTTTGACTTGCAAATCAGATTTAAAGCAGCTCTTAGTAGACAGTATTGTACTGAATAAAACATTATCATTATTATTATTTTTTTTATATATTTGCTGCATGGGGGTGGGGTGCTGGTGGGGGACAATGTTGAATACAATGAAGCTCCCCCCGAACCCCTCCACAACACTGCCTCCACCTCCAGTCTCTGATTAATTGTGTGTCTCACTCATTGTCATTCTGCCTCCTCTAATTAGCTTAGGCATGCTTTTGCATATTGCATTTATTTAATTTCATCATCTGCAGAGGCAAATTGATGCATAATTTAAAAAAGTAAAAGGGCTAGCTTTTGCCTTCCCAAAAACAAAAGACTATAACCAGAGCTCTGATGAGCAAAGCTGCTCGAAAACAAAAGCCTGACGTTTTTTATTTTTTTTTTTCGTTTTTTTTTCTTTTCGTTTAATGGGAGATTATTTTAATGTTAAACTTTACATATTTGCAACATTTTAAACGTGTGCAAATCCAGAAACTGACCTTCACATGATGACATATTGCTCACCAGGGGTGTAAACTAAGAACATAAAGATGTCATCGCTGTAACTGAGTTTTTCTTAGGAATTGAACTTGAGCATTTTAAAATCACTCTAATTTGCTTTTTCTTACATATAAAGACATTTCTAGCAAAATGCAACAAGCTTTTGTTTACCCTCTAGCATTTTTCCCCATTTATTGCCATTATGCTACCTAGTCACAGTGACATTTTGGAAAGCATATAAAAAAAAAATCTGTGCCATTATCTATAATTATTTTGTTATTAGATTATCTTCAACGATTTTCACAACTTTGCTTCCTTTGTCCCTCTTCTTCTTGTTTCATCTTTCTTTTCTGACTTCTAAACATGTTAATTGTCTCCATTCAGAAACGTCCTACAGTATATGCTAGTGAGACAATAGAGCAGTATTTATTCTGTCCTGATGTTATATGTTTGTTTGTAGTTTTAAAAGGCACACATGGATGGACGCAGCCCTGTACGACTGTATGCCCCCCCAACGCCCCCCTGCAGAGTGTCAAATACACACATTTTGTCCTGCATATAGAGTAAGCTCGGAGCAGATGGCAGGAGGGACAAACACAGCTTATTTAATCGGCCACACTTTGCAAGGGAGTAATTGTGTTTCAACTGGGAACGCAACGGAATATTAAAGCCGAGCGAACAAATTACTCTCACTTCATTAATCTGCAGTTGACTTTATTTGTTCTTTACCTTTCTATAGATAGACCTGGAAAAGAATATTGAAACAAAAAATGTGTGTGTTTGACAATTTTGGCTTTTTGACATCAGAGCTTATGTACACTGACAAAGTGAACAAGTACTATAAGATTAATAATAAAACTCCCCAGGGTTTCCGTTTTGTGCCACCATGGCAGTTTTTGGCCCTTGGTCCTTGGGTGTATCTCCTCAAAGGTGTGTTGTGGTGTTTGGCACCAGGACGTTGGCAGTGGATCCTTTTGGTGGTCTAGGTTGAGGGTTGGGGCCTCCATGGATGGACTTGTATATCCAGTGCATTCTATAGGTGCTAGATATGATTGGGCTCTTTGCCTCTTGGGCTCCAAGCTCAGTAAGCTGTGGTGAACTGGGTGTTCTGGTGCCTTTCTATGTTGACCAATATTTTCTGTAATTTGTGCTGCGTTTGCTTTTTTTGAAGAGGGATTGGACTAAACAGGCTAGTTGTTAATTCCTGCGGCATGGATGAATGGGTGCCCAGAACTCCTGCGGGCATGGATGGATGAGTGCCCAGAACTCCTGCGGGCATGGATGAATGCCCATGATCCTGTCAGCATTTTACTGGTATATAGTTCATAATCATTGTTAATTCATACAATTGCCCTACACATTTAGATTTGTTAGTAGTCCTATAAAACTGCACAAAGAGCAAATGAATGGAAACTGTTTGCCAGCAAAATGTAAAGTTAGCATTCCTGTTAAGCAAACGCACAGGCACCTTAACAACGCCTCTCTTAGCAGATTAACTTTTGATTAGATTCCCGAGTAGATGCCTGCATCTAAAGACGACATTTATGGAAATCGCCCGTGATAATTATTCCTTTTTCTCCCTCTCGTGGGTGTCTGATTACCACCAGTGTTTAGGGAAGTTAATGTTGGCGGCCTCAGCGGGATGCTGGAAGTGATGAGCAAGTGGCTGCCCCGAGGCTAACTCGCAACTAGCGGCGGCTTATTTCACACATCTGAGAGTGTGCTCAGCCAATAAGATCTAACCCAATCACACAGAGACAATAAAGACCCATACTGGCTTGTATTCACTCTCTCTCTCTCTCTCTCTCACACACACACACACACACACACACAGTCTTTTCAACCAAGGAGTTGGGTAATTACCGAACAGGGTGCTTTTCATGTGGAATGTTAGTGAGGAAACACATATGTCTGTTTGCTAGCCTTTTGAGAAGTTAGCTCAATGTGTAAATGGTGTGTGTTTTCTATGTTTGTGTTTGCATGTTAAGGGTTTACTGATGTGCTGTATATGTATTACTGAGTATTACTGTTGTAATGATATGAAAATAAAAATGGATGACCTGACGAGCCAAGCTAGTAGTAGTAGTCTGGCTGAAGGCAAAAGCCTAGGCAACATAACTGTGAATGGAGAACATGGAGGAACCCCACATATGCATAAAGAGACCACTGTGACAGTGACAGTAACCTGATAGCAGGAAGTCATTACGTGCTTTCTGTTCAAGGCTACTGGTTTCCCATGCTACAATGGGCAGCGATTTTTTTTTTGTTTTTCTGGTCTGAAGTTAAACTTGGTGTCGTAAACAGTACTCTAAGGAAGGAAAAAGTTTCCGAAAGAGAATCATTTTTGGTGATGAGACATGGATTCATCACTACAAGCCTGAGAGTACGGAACAGAAACATCCTCAATCGCCAACCTAGAAAAAGTTCAAACATCAACCATCAGCTGGGAAATCAATGCTCACAGTTTTCTGTGATTCTCAAGGGCCAGGATTGGAACATTATCAGGAAAAAGGTTCAACCATCAACAGTGCTTGTTACAGTGAGATGCTTAATGAAGAACTGAAGCCTAAACTTGGATTAACATTAAGAACCATTTCCTTGTTCAGTCCCTTGTTATTTTAAGACTGGACAACTGCAACTCACTCCTGGCAGGTCTACCTCTATCCATCATTATTCACACCCCACACCGCACCACGTTCCCTCCGATTCTCCAGCACTGCTCTACTGGCACCACCATCTCTCAGCGAAAAAAACATGCATCTAGACTGTTTTCTGTTCTGCCACCCAGGTGGTGGAATAATCTTTTTCTAGATGTCCACACAGTCACTGGTCACTGGCAAGCTTCAAGCAACAACTAAAGATCTATCTGTTTCATATGTCTATTTCCCGGCCCCACACTCAACAACAGTGATTGACTGACGGACCTTTGTTAATAACCTAGTAACTAGTCTACCAGTGACGGAAGCATCATGATCTTGCTTCATCAGACTTACACCTGTTTGCTCCCCTATTGTACATTTCTGTATCATTTTAAAACAGAACTACATAACAACAAATGAATGCTTTTAAAATAAGAAAAATAAGTAAATGCAGAAATAGAAACAGTGTTGTTAATATGAATTTTATGTAAGAATGGGAAAATGATAAACACTTTTTACCCACTCACGTAGAAATTATTTATACACTGATCTAGATTCTTATATACATATGGTACATGCATACTTTTAATTGCATAATATGCATGATACAGTATAAAAATGTTAAATTCTATCTCGAAATAGTAATAATAATCTTAAAATGTCAAAATTTTTAACATCAAACATTTTCAGAACATAAAAACTGCTTAAGGTAGAATAAGGGGGTAAAAATGTTAATAAATAATAATAATAATAATAATAGTGATTTTTGAAGTCTGGCACGAAACACACTTCTGACATTAATTATTTATTTCATTTCTTTAGAAGAAAGTTAATGAGCATTTACAGTTATTAAATAATTACATATAAAATTTAACAACAGGACATGTTTATGAGTGTAAAAACTCCTTTTATTTCTCTATATAATCTGCTGCTACACTAATGCACTAATCTCAGTGTTTCACTACTGTATGCTTAGATACCATCAAGGTAGAAAGTATTCTCAGCATTTATCATTTTCTGCTGCATGACTAAAACCCCGGCCTCCCAGGAACTCCTTTAACGGCCCAAATGTGGAAATTTTTTAGAGCAAAGTCAGGACAGTACGGGGGATGTGGCAATAACTCCCAGCCGAGGTTGTGTGATGTGCAAGTGGTGTTGGTGAGTAAATGTGTGTACAGTTTCCATTATGCACCTACAGTATGAACGCCTGGATCGCTCGACCTGCTGTACATTCCCACCTACCCACTGGCATTCTGCTGCTTTATTGCGATGTGCACCACGGATGACGAATTACACTATAAAAGTCTACCTATTACTCACAAGTGTGTGATGGAGGGCTTGAGCAACTATCAGCGCTTAGACAGTGATTGGCGCTGCCTCTGTGTGCTTGACAAGCTGAGTGTGAAGATGTCAGGCAGAGTGAGGAGCCAGGCCACCTCACGCCTTGTATCAGGACCCTGTGGAGGTGGCACGTCTGAGTGTGTGCGAGTGTGTGTGAGTGTCTGCCTGTGCTTGTGTGCTTGTTTGATTGTCAGAGGAAAGAAGACATCTGTCATCGCCCTCAATAATACCATTCTATGCATAAGAAAAGGAACTGAGAAGCAGGGGGAAAAAAAAGGAGGAAGGGCACAGCGAGGCACATAACACGATGTAATGCACCTATTAATTGCAGAGCAGCGTGCGGTAATGATTTCACTCCTGCTGCGGGGAAAGAGAGGGCATTGGCCGCTCTAATTGCCACGTAACTCAAACCTTTTGCTCCACTGCCATTTTTAGGAGGTTAAGTGTTACTTTACGGCGGTCTGATCAAACCCTCCACCTGCAATTTGCTCCTTTGACTTACCACCTCCAGTAATGCACTTTTCTACCTATGCAATTTTTTATGCTCACTGAACCAGCTCCGCTGAACACAATAAGAGCTGCTTTAGGACCATCTATTGCTATTACTTACCTCTTACTTAAACGGCCTGGAAATGTCTGAGACCACTGCAATAGCCTGCCTTTTAAAGTATTCATGGTAAACGAGTGCTGCTCTTTTTGCAAATAATTTTCGGAGTGCAAGTGATACTTCTCCAGCATTATCCTGAAGGATTAATCACATGTGCACGTAAATTTTGATTTGTATTGCAATAGCATAAAAATGAAGTTATGCTTTTTTTGAGCACCATCTATAGATCGGACCATGATTGAATAGAGCAATCATGTGGCAGGAGCGTTGTTCGATGTGCGATGAACATTAACTGAAGCTCTTGACCTGTATCTTAATGATTTAATACTTTGCATTGGGTCAGCATTTTTGATTATTTCACTTCATCATTTCAATTTTACTGCAGCCAAGAGTCTCATGCCCATAACGTGCTCAAAGTCGTCTGTAAATGTCAATCGGTTTTTGCGCCATCGTTCATGAGGACTTCCAACACAAGTCCCGGTTTGACTTGAACGCCCCCTTCAGATTTGTTTTTTCTAACTTTAATGTTACGGAAGCAACATCAGGCCCCATGTAACATGCCATTCTGGTTTGACGGTTCTTTATCATTGGTTAACTGAGCTGAAAATATCCTGTGCTAAAATGATCAATATTCTCCCTTATGATTATCCCTAACAACATTAAAGCAGCACCATTTGCATAAGGCAGATTGATGAGGTGGGGAAGCAGAATTTGCACTCCTAAACTCGGTTCACTTCAGATGTTCGGAGATCTGCAGATGAGATATCATACTCCATTTGAATGGCAATCCTTCATCATATTTTCATCCCATATATTACATTTCATAGTAACAGCTTTACAGTGCCATGAGCTTTTCCCCCTCCCTTTTCCTGCTCTCCTATTTCAATAAGAGTTTAATCTAAAAATGGTTAATTCAGCAGGAATGTTGTGAACGACTGCAGCGCTGTCTGTTCATGATGCTATATTGCATTACCACTTTATATACCTAATAGCTGCTATAATAAGATATAGCAAACAGTACCAGATACTCACTATGGATGTCAACTTGTTGTTCATTCATATAAAATTGCATGTGTATTCAAATGTATTCGCGTGTGAATGTATAGCAGGATCTAAATGTTACCTCTCTTACACTTTAGATATGGATGGATGAATGGGTGGATGGATGGATGGATGGATGGGTGGATGGATGAATGGATGGGTGGATGGATGTATGGATGGTTGGGTGGATGGATGGATGAATGGATGGATGGTTGGGTGGATGGATGAATGGATGGTTGGGTGGGTGGATGGATGGATGGATGAGTGGGTGGATGGGTGGATGGATGGATGGATGGATGGATGAGTGGATGGATGGATGGATGAGTGGGTGGATGGATGGATGGATGGATGGATGGATGGATGAATGGATGGATGGATGGATAGATGAGTGGATGGATGGATGGGTGGATGGATGGGTGGGTGGATGGATGAGTAGGTGAATGGGTGGATGGATGGATGGATGGGTTGGTGGATGGATGGTTGGTTAGATGGATGGATGGATGGATGGGTGGATGGATGGATGGATGAATGGATGGATTCAACTCAAATTTAATTTTCCAGTTTTAGGACATTTTTACTTCCTCGACTCCTGGGCTTCTAACAACGGACACACTACAGGACTTCATCCACTGTCAGGCCAAGAAAGTCGCTCTCTCACACACACAATTAGCATTTATAACAAGGTGCAATATGGTGGCCAGTTTATAAGACAAAAATGATTCTTCATGATCCCGGAACCACTCATTCACAGTTTGAGTCCTGGATTATGCCCATGCCATATGGGAAGGAACATTTAATTGATAGATAACCTGGTCATTCCGTACATTCAGGCACTCAGTTATCTGATGGGATTCACCCTCGCAATGGGATTGCAGTTCATTACGAGGCACCATGCATGCACATTCACCTCCTTTTTTTACTCCTACAAGCAATTCATCTTGACAGTCCACCTACTGGCACCTAGTGGTTTTGGGTGGTGGGAATAAGCCCGGACAACCCACATGAACACATGTACAGCTTTATTAAGTCATCTCTCTTATAAATCATGCTCCATCATGGTACATCTACTGAGATGAACTTGAAACCTTTATGATGATAGTTTTGTACGTTGCATCTAATGCACTTAATATCCGCAACCATGAATAACCTTAAAGTTCTTTTCAATGACCTTTCAGCTTTTAGGGAGAAGGAAGAGGTATACATGTACTTACTCAATGGCAGAACTATGCTAAGACAAACCAGCTCTGTGGGGCGACAGGTGTTATTTGTGCTTCAATTTTCAGCAATCAGACAGTGTGGGTGAGGCAGCAGTGTGCTGTAGTGCAAATGGAATCACAGTCAACCCTGGAAACAGATTCACCTATACACTGTGTGGTGTGTGTGTGTGTGTGTGTGTGTGTGTGTGTGTGTTTTATTTGTTTTGTTCTGTTTTTCATCCTTCACTGCCTGGAGTGAATCTGATGCTCTTTGATACACTTCTCTTTGTTTTCGCTGATGTTAAACCGCAAGTATCTTTCTCGACACTACAAGACAAGGTGCTTCACCGGATTCCTGCACTACTACAATTGGTATTGATGTGTAGACATTGAATAGAAAGGAAAACAAGTTGATTCCGCCAGTCTCAATTGCCTCCATCATGTACTTCTGGATTCCCAGAAGTTGTGTCCTGCTGGTCAGATAATCCATGGTCTATGTAGGAGAACATTGGACATCAACCTGGAGTGTAATAAGATTGTTTCCCAATAAGAACACAATCATTCCGTGCTTGGGAACCAAACCAACTAGGTGCGTCATCCCACCTGCGGTATTGGAGGATGAAAATACGCAAGGGTCCCAGAGAACAGAGAAAAATATTAATGTGAACGCTGATCATCAGGGGGGTCGGAAGGGCAGTTGTTCCTGGTCACGGTACACATTAATCGTGCATAGTGTGAAAGCGTCTCTTAGTCCTTATGGGGACGGATGACAGGGCGGCATGAAAAATGGGAGACAGGTTTTGTCTAAGGTTTTCCACTTTCATGTGACAGATTTCACCCTCGCTTAAGTCACCAATTGTCTCCATCCAAAATGTAAACATCGTTGTCCTTAAATCTATGTCCTTTATCGTTTAAATGCTAGTACGCTGCTGATTGTGGCCCTGAAGTAGTGTTCCTTATGTGTCGGGCATCCTCTAAACAGTGGACCACGTACAGTATATAGTGCCCTTCTTGTGTCCTTTAGAGCAGTTTTTATTCGGGTATATGTTATAAGAAAAAATATTTCTATATATTATGCATACAAATTTTGCTCATTTATTTATTTATTTATTTATAGATGAAGCATTAATTGCTACTTAATGAGCTTTTTTTTCCTCCCGACTATGACTTCCTTGTCTCAAACCTGCGCTATCGTTTAAATCAAAGCTGCCTTTCAAATACATAATGTAGCATAACTGAAATTGAGCACTAGCTCGAGTCTATTAGCATATTGGATGTTGGAATATTTTGTGACACTGATCAAATAATTCAACATAATTACATGCTGGCAGGTCAACCTCGGATGTGATTTACTCAGATTTGGTGATGAGGGTTCTTATTAGCAGACAGACTGTGCCAAATTAACTCTTAAAATCTCTCTCGCTCTCTTTCTGTCTTTCTGTCTTTCTCTCTCTCTCTAGTTAAATTTACTTTATGGAATACATTTTGGCTGATATGATCAGATATGTCGACTAATATCCTCCAAATTAAGCAAATTAGATGCATAAATTTTGTCAACTGCATGCTTATTCTAACAGCCCTCTGTGACCTGGGGATTTTTCGCAGAACTGGTTGATGTTACACCAGTATGACAGTGCTCAATGATCAGATACTGTTAGTGTTACACCAGGGCATGAAGGGAAAAGAATGCAAATGATGCAGACCTTTTGAAATATGCTATTTTTAAATCAGAATCCTGTCATTTCAGAGAAAATAAAGAGAAAATAAGGGAAAATCATATTTCCGCACAGTTATGATAAACTACCGAAAGCTATGAGCAATGGTCCTAATAAGTGCACTTCTGAAATCTTTTTCAAGTTTTTCATAACCGTGTAATTTAATAACAGTGCTGCTACCGCGCTGTTGTGAGATTTAATGTGACAGTGTAAGCAGATATTGTAATATATGCATCATATACCCACCCACCCCAACCCCCAACCAATGATTTTAGCTGCTGAATACAAGGGGCACTCAATCGCGCCTCTCACTGAAGCAGCAGACTCATACACACATCTTTTTCCCTTTTGTCCCTTTTATTTACTGTATGCTGTAACAATGTAAGTACAGTACAGACAAATGCATAAGACAATAAGCTTTTTAGTTTTAGCCAGAATCACTGAACTGACAATCTTACTGTAACCCTTTCATGCACAGCGTCTGCATTTATGGCAGTTCATTTCAGTTCATATTAGCCATTTTTAATATAGGGGTGTTTAAATCAAAACTGAGACTTGTGATGAAATCTTTTGGGAATGAAGCATATGAGACAATGACAAGGTGGCTCGAACTTGTGCATGTTCAAAAGTGGAACGCCTGATCCCTAAACCAGAATGCAGTCTGTAGGAAGTGGACACATCATCATTCACAAACACCGCTTGCATATTACAGGAACTCAGCTGGGAGTTATTGCCGCATCCCCCGTACAGTCCTGACCTCGCTCCAAGACATTTTAGCATGATGGTATCTTTAAACCTTGATGGTATCCCAAGGGTCCAGACCTGCCCCAGTGACATACTGTAAGGGGAACCTACACAATATTGGGCTTAATGTTTTGAATTTTAATGTTATGGCGTTACATGACATTTCCATATGTGGCATTTAAGGAGTTCCTGGGAGGCCAGCGTTTTTCGATGTGAAGCAAAGAAAACTTTATACCTTGATGATATCCCAAGGGTCCAGACCTGTCCTGGGGATATACTGTAAGGGGACGTATGTCTTAAACCTTTTGTTTTTGAGGAGACAGAATTGGAGCCACTACCCGAATTTAAAGATCTGCACAGAACTTTCTGGAACTTAGCAGATGCTCCGGTGTGATGGAGAGAGCAGATGTCTCCAGGAGAGGAAAGAAGGGAGGGGCAGGTGTCTGGCTTTCTCTCTGCTGCTCTTGATGGAAATGAATAAACATCGCTGCATGAACACACATGGCTCTGCTGGGATCCTGGCACTGTGTCACTATCAGCACTGTCTTCTGGCTTATTCTTCACCCCATATCCTCTTCACTACTCAGTAATGAAGTAACGAGGGCATAAAAGAGTAATTAACGTTTTCCAGTATATCTTTAATCAGGATGTTATTTCCACAGCACTTTATCTGTTTATCAGATAAAGTGAGCAAGATGCACATAAAATTTCATGTGCATTATTTTTTTTTCCTTTTTTCAGTTCTTCCAGTAACTACTGTATTTTTAATATTAAAAATAATATTTTTAATTTTAATTATTAATTAATATATAAAAATTATATTATTCACAGCTGTTGCCATCTGCACTATACCACTAATGCGTTTGTTCTTGAACCGGGCATGAACCGAACCCAAATAGACCAGATGGAACATACTTTGGTCAGGCGTAGGTCAGTGGTTAAGGAATTGGACTATGGTTCGGAAGGTCCCAGGTTCAAACCACACGACCACCAAGTTACCACTGTTGGGCCCTTGAGCAAGGCCCTTAAGTTTATGGCGTCTGCCAAATGTAATGTAAATTTCATCACGTTGCATTTTCACTAAAGATTTTATCGTTAAAGGCCCTATGTTACATAAGTCACACTGATTTATTCAAGAACTTGTTTAATATCGATTTGTTTAAGAAAGGCAGGAAGAACAGATTAAATATAAAATCTGAAATGTTAAATCATTAGAACTATTAAAAAGCCCACTGTAAGTGCTCAGTACAGTACATGTGTCTGATGATGTTTCACAACCCTTTGTTTATGTGTTTAGCTCCTTTGCCTTTTTTTTTTTGATAATGCTATTTATGATTCCTGTTATTGCACCACAGTGAATGTGCACAGATTGCCTGACCTTGATTCTGTTATTTTACTACATTTTATAAACACTGTTTCACAGTTTTTTTTTTGTCAGCCTTCTGTTTTATCAATATGCTTATTTGCATTTGCATCTTTATTATATGACACTTACATACTTCAGTGTAATAAAGATGCCCACAGGCAAAGGGTGCCGGGGATGCTATAATAGAGCGGTACTTCACTTCTGTGACAGTGTGGGGACTTATGCATTAGAAAGTGTCTCTTTTCAGAAAGCAGCCTCACCCTGTAACAAACTGGTCATGTACCATCAATGAACATAAACTGGCCTAATACAGAACTATAAGTATAAAAATATAACAATCCCTAAATACATAAGGAATTGAGAATTAAGTGTGATTGTAAAAATAGGATTTTATTCTTATTGAATACTTTTAAGTAGATAATTGCAAATAAATAAATAAATAAATTAATTAATTAATTAATTAATTAATTAATAAGTGAGATCTAAGCAAATGAAAATATCTTGAATCTAGTTACATTTTATTTACAACTTAATAATAATATTTAAACAAACCAAATATAAGATTATTTAGCTTTTTTCCAGATTAATTTTAATACATGCTTTAAGAAAAACTTTTGTTCTATTGGCAGATAATTTCAAGATTTATTTTGTGAAAGTACCTTTTAGAATAAATGCCTCGAAATAAACTTAATAATCTAGAATTTATTTTTTTATTTTATCATTAGTCGTTATTATTAGTAATAAAAAAAATGATAAATATGAAAATTGAAAATAAATTTCAGATTCATAATTATTTGCTTGCTAAGATGTAATTTTTATTTAAGTGTTTTATTTAAGATTTATTTCACTCACTTATCGTCTAAACCAGTTTATGCTGTATTCATTGCGGGGGGCCTGGAGCCTATCGCAGGAGGCTAAGAGCACGAGGCGGGGTACACCATGGACAGGGTTCCAATCCATCTTAGGGCACACACATACACACACTCACATACTACGGGGCAATTCGGAAATGACAATTAGCTTAATCTGCATGTCATCCACGTTTGGTGCATTTCCATTATTTGTGTCCACATGGACAGAAC